>NW_019396580.1:117609-174744 GCF_000591075.1 Eurytemora carolleeae | reverse complement strand
GTATAATACAGTAGTCGTCGTTTATACAAATCAATAAAGACGACTTTCGATTTAAATTTTGATTTCATTCCAATCTTTCAAATAGCATGGATACACATAAACATGGGAAACAAAGAGAAGCGACAATAAACAGCTTCTCATGTATACTTGTAAACTTTAAATTAAATTCAAAAGTCGTCTTTATGATATTGATATAAACGCATCTTACCTTATTGTGATGATAACTTGTATCATGTTTTACAATTGAATAAAAATCTTATGCAGAGTTTTTGAATGATGAAAACACTATTCCATAATTGTTCAGGATCTCCGTGAATTTCTATGGCTGTCAAGGGCATCCCGCCTTCTTGTCATTGATTTTACCTTGTACAACGCTAACGTCAACTTCTTCTCTGTGGTCAAATTTGTTTTTGAATTTCCACCAACAGGAGGAATTATTGGTAAAATGGACGTGAGGACAATTCAGGTTTGTTCAAATTAGAGATGGGCGTGTTCGGTTTGTATTCTTATTATTTGCTCAGATCGTCCGCTCATGGTAAACAACCCATTTCGTTCTTTTTTAAAAAATATTTTGGAAAATTCGTACTTTTTTTTTAAAAAAGGGTTGTTTTCAATTTTCATTAGTTCCTCCATCGTTTGTTTTTCTCATTTTCTTACCCATTTATATGGAAATTTTTAAATAAAGAATGAATTTAATCTATACAGACATTTAAAGAAGACTGACATTGACGCAAACGTGTGCAAAAAAAACCACTTTTGTTATTTAAAAAAATAATTTCTTTTTGTCTAGCTGCTGCACCGAGTAAACCCAGGGGATTATTTTGTGTTTGGAGTTCAACTCGTGTTTGCTTGCCTTGTCTTCTACTATATTATTGAAGAAATATTGGAAATATCGTAAGTTGTCTTCTACTATATTATTGAAGAAATATTGGAAATATCGTAAGTTGTCTTCTACTATACTATTGAAGAAATATTGGAAATATCGTAAGTTGTCTTCTACTATATCATTTAAGAAATATTGGAAATATCGTAAGTTGTCTTCTACTATATCATTTAAGAAATATTGGAAATATCGTAAGTTGTCTTCTATATATATTATCTATCTTCTATCTATCTTCTATATATATTTCTTCTACTATATTATTGAAGAAATATTGGAAATATCGTAAGTTGTCTTCGACTATACAATTGAAGAAATATTGGAAATATTGGAAATTTGTCTTTGCAATGCTAATTTTTAAAAAATCATTTTCAAATCAAGGTCAAACCTTTGTAGCTCTAGCTACAAGAAAATACAAAAAAAAAGAATTTAAAATGTTTAGGTCAAAAAATATAAATAAAATTTCCGAGCATATACAATAGTTAAGTAAAATAAAAAAATCTTCTTATAATTAAAATTTATTCTAATAGTAAGTAGTAAAGGAATGGCGCTTACATTAGCTTTATATCTTAACTAACAATAAAAGTTTTTGCCAATTGGGACGAAAATTGGCTCAAGGCCGGAATTTTAGAAGGACAGAGAATTATGGATTTAAAGTTTTCTCATGATATGCTAGCTGTTTGCCAAATTGAAAGAAAATCCATGACATTGATTTGCATGATTTCCAAAATCTGTTTATAAAAAATGACCCAAAAGTAAAATTTTAAGCGATCGATACCGAATTCTATTCAATATCAGCATATACCCCCTTTAATTTTTCCAACACCGCCTTTAATATTCATTATTAAAAAACTCCAACTTTATAATTAATATATTTAGAAAGAGGAAATCTGAGTATTTCAAGAATGCTTGGAACATAATGGATCTAATTCTTCTTATGGTTTCTATATTCTATATTGCTGTTAATGTTTATGTAGAACTAGTAGTTGGAAGCTTACTACAGGTCTGCAAATCTTTAAATTATTCTTTTTTCATTTTTATTGTCACAATATTTTGGTTTTTAAATATTCATAGTTCTAAAATTAAAAATTACATAATATAATTTTATGAAAATATTATGAATTTACATTTTATATAATTTTAAATATTTACCTTTTCTCCAATAACAATTATTTTCATCCTTTCAAATTAAGGAGTGTTTAACAAAACATGACAGTCGAAAGAGATGACTTAACCCTATTCCTAATGGGGGGGGGGNAGTTAGAGGCTGTTGTAATTTTTTTTATTTTTCCAACACCTGCTCCTGACTTTAGGCCAACAGCTGGGCATTTTTGTACCCACTGCCGGAGTCCTCTCAGTCCGATACACTGCCCGAATGCTTAATTTTACCTATACTGAGTTTAACACTAAAGATTGCGCAAAATTTATGGTATATAACTTAAGCTATATAGCTTAAAAGTTCTTTAAAATAATGAGTTGCTACTTAAATATTCAACTTTCTCAATATAACCCTAAAGGGAAATTTTAATTTCCCGGGAAAAATCTTAACCAATCAGAGAAAAGGATTTCCGATCGTAAAAAAAAAAAGTTTTTGCCGTTCATTCATGGATTCTTCCGTTAATTTTAGAAAACAACGGAATATTGCCCAGCATTCAGCTCCCGTCAATAACCAGTTATGCCATATGAGGACTTAGAGTGTTTATGGCTATGAAGACGACATTTTTAGTACATTAAGGCACATTCCAAGTATCTAACTTTATTATGTAACCCTTGTTTTTGCCTTGCTTTAACCTTATTATGTAAACCTTGTTTTTGCCTTGCTTTAACTTTATTATGTAATCCTGTGTTTAGCCCCTGCTGGCCCAGCCTGAGACCTTTGGTAATTTTGATGGTATTAGCTGGTGGAATGAGCTGGTTAATATTATATTTGCTATAAACGTTTTCTTCTGCTGGCTCAAGATCTTCAAGTATATTACATTTAACAGGACTATGGTTCAACTCCAGGATACCCTGGCTAGGTCAGTACAAAACTAGAGATGGGCATCATTTTTGGGAACGGACGATATTTTCGAGAACAAAAAAACTAACAACAAACGAACTTAGATCGTGTCAAGAAATGAAAAACTATAGTTTTTTCAAAACAGCTAAAAAAAGAACATGTTTTTTAGTAAACAAATGTTTTTTTTCAAGCAAACTTTTGAAAAAACGATAATTTTTTTCTGAACTTTTTTTGACATTTTCTAATACTCAAATTATAAAGATTTTGATCCTTTGTATGAAGTTTATTTGGAGATTGAAAAGTACCTGCAAAAAAGGAGGAAGGCCAGCCACAACAATTGCTCCTCCGAGCCACATTCTCCTCTTTTTATGGTCCGAGCCACCTTCAAAAATTTTTATTAAGATGTGCCCCGGATGTGTTGGCTTTCCTGTTTATGTTCCAAATCATTTTCATGGCTTTTGCCCAGTTTGCGAACCTGATTTTTGGCACAAAACTGGAATATTTTGCAGATGTTATGCACTCAGCGTAAGTATTGATTTGTAAATTCTGTCGTCTAAGAAATACGATTGATAAGATATTTTTAAAAATATTAATTTTTTTAAAATATTCTTTTTAATAGTTTGAAAAAGCAGGGTTGTTTACCAATACAATATTGTATTTAAAAGTTTGAACAAGGGGGTTAAAAGTTTAATTGATTGGATTAGGTTTATAATATGTTATTTTAAGTTTGATTAAAACTTTTGCTTTAACCCTTTTCGATTTAAAGAAGAATTACTAATCTAGAATGACGTTGATGCGTGCTATGCTGGGAGATTTTGATTTTATCGCTTTACAAGGAGCTCATTATATTCTTGGACCTGGATTCTTCTTCTTCTACATCTTCATCGTTTTCTTCATCCTTCTCAACATGTTCCTCGCCATCATCAACGATACATACAGCGAGGTCAAGGCAGAGATGGAGGAGACAAAGGTTATACAAATGAGTTTTTGTCACAAACTCAATATTTCTAATTTTGCAACCTGATGGTGTGTTAACCTTTGATTTTTTATAGAGAGTATAACCTATAATATTTCTAATTTTGCAACCTGATGGTGTTAACCTTTGGTTTTTCAAACTTAGATTATTATTTCATAGTTTAAAATAACTAAAATCTACGAGATTGGGTTCAAAGATATAGTAATTAGAAAACCAGTAATTATGGCAAAAACTCAATTCTTCAATTGATTACGTGAATCAAACTCTGATTTTTTAATTAATATCTTTCATATTTTAATCTTAGATCTAAGTAGCAAAATTTCAGAACTAAAAATTTAAAAAAAAAAAAACATGTCAACGTCATCAGGTTGCAAGGATTATACAATTAAAACGAGTATACTTCGTACTTTAAAACTGTTGCTGTTCTTGAATTACTTAGTTTAATTTGTTTGGCTCGCAACAAAATATGACTTGTCTAGTAAGCTAAAAAGTGCTAAAAAACAGAAAAAATGTGAAAATTATATTATTTGTGATCTAAAAAATTATTTTCAATTTGCTAGAATTTTGATATTTTAGGTTCAATTTGAGATTTCTGATTTCTTCATGAGGGGATACAATAACATAATTGGATCTGTTGCTATGCGTGATAAGATGATTGATATTGAGAATGCTATAAAGCTTGCAAACTCAGATGGAGTTGTTACTTATGAAGAGCTTCGTGCAGATTTGAAAAGGTAAGTCTAAGAATTTGTTTTTCTTAAATCGCTTCAAGATGACTTAATACGTTAGAATGGCTCAAACTTACTTTTCCCATCTTCCTAATTGAAGACAAAAAATGAGTTTTTACCACAAAATTTAATTTTCTCACCTCTATATCTTTACAACCTGATGTGTATACCTTTGCTATTGTAAACTGAGATTTTTTTATCTAAAAGTAACAGAACTCACAATTTGAAATAGCAACGATCCAAGACAAAATGGATTCCAAAGATAAAAGGATTAGAAAGTCAGAGTTTGTGGCAAAGACTAAATTCCTTTAGCAAAACACACACAAATATTAGTTTTGTTAAAATAAAATAAAAATATTTTTATACATTTTTCCGACAAACATTTGATTTTAGCACTAGCACCCTAACTTTTAACGTCTAATTTTAATGAGCTGACCTGAAAAAGTTGGTATAGGAATATGTGTCACACTTATCTCTATCAGGAAAAAATCATCTATATTAGACAAAAAATGCCCAACTGGGATAGGGTTAAGCTTAATTTTAATCTATATCTCAATTTTGATCTTTGATTCTGGCAAAAACAATGCATAGATGATTTCAAGGATGTACGGGGGGAGGAAGACTTAAGCCGCCCTAATTACCAGATTAAGTTCTGCGTTGAAGCATTTTTCGAAGTGTCTTCTTTATAAACGAAATACTATCTGAAGTCTCATCCTCTGACTGACCTCTAAAACCAATAATTGTTTTAGGTGTGATTTCTCGAGTGCAGAGATAGAGCTGTTCTTCAGCAGGATGGATGCTAACGGAGATGGTATTCTTGATGTCCAGGAGAGCGGGGATGCTGTGGAGGAGTTGAATGTGAGTTCTGACGAAGAAGAGGAGGGACCAGAGTAAGATTTTCATAGTTGTTAACGATCAACAATCGTTAACAAACAACCATTGTTAATTTAAAAAAACATATAATTTACAACGACCAACCATCATTAAAAATTAGTCCAAAAAATAAAATGCAGGACAAAAAATTAAAATTGCTATCATTTATTTTTAGTTATTCTTTTTTTCGTAAAATCTACAAAAAGGAAAAAAATTTAAAGAAAAAAAATTAAATTCTGAAAATCTGTTGTTTAAACATTTCAACTATAAATACTTAATAATGATTTTTTTAGTGGTGTAAGAAAGAAAGATTTGGCTCAACTTGTAACTAACCGAGAGTTTGATCTGTAAGTTTAATTAAGAAGTGTTTAATGTTATTTTTGTATATGTCTTTCAAGTATATTTCAGACGAGGTTTCTATAAGTGTGCTTCGCGCCTATCCTCGTTTTAACTTTCTATTGTTGCTATATCTGTGGCTGTTTTTCTTCTAAAATTAAACTAACGCATGATAAAAAATTTTCACGGATTTTACTATTTTCACTCGTGGATTTATAAAAATCTAAATATCCTTGAACCTACTTTGGGGTCGTGTGAGGTCCCAAAACCAGAAGACCAACAAAATATGTATTTAAAAATGTTTAATATAAACAATAATACGAAGATATATGCGATCAGACTAACAAAACTATTTAGAAATTTTTATCTTATTTAGTTTGGAAAGAAAAGTGGAGAAGCTTGAATACTCAATTGGATCTGTAATAACAAAGGTTAGAATTTGTTCTAGAAGGATAAACAAATTTAAGCATCTTACATTTTTATATAATAAATCGTCTTGAATTTTTCCAAAACTTTAGCTCGTACCACTCCTCAAAAAAAGAAACAAAAGTTAAAAATTGAAAAATCCATTAATTAATGGATCATATTTTTTTCGCATTTTATATAACTTTAAACAAAATATTCACAGTTTTAACTTTTAAAAGAAACCAAGAATTTTGAAATAGATTGATTCTGTGCTGGGGCAGTTGGCAAATATGGAGAATAAGAGACAGGCCCAACCTGTAGGCGAGGTAACCTAATAAAGTTATAAATAATCAATTTTAGTAAAATTGTATTCTGCTTTGAAAGTTTTGATACTTTTATTTTACGAACAGTTCAGGATTTTTTTTTATTTAAAGCACTTAGGAATTTGGTCACTTTTTAAAATTTATAAATCTTAATATCTTTGCATCCCAAAATGTAGTTTAACCTTAAAGATTTCAAACTTAGAACTCTGTTAGATCAAATGATCTAAATTTGAGATTAGCTTGCACCATCAAGTTGCAAAAATATAGGAATAAATCAATTCAGTTATGGGCAAAGACTCAATTCCTGTATTATAGTACATGAAGCACTTAAATTCCTAAAGCTTAAAATTTCAAAAACTGCAAATCAAACTTGCAATTGCATGCATTTGGGTTTTAACCATTTAAAAATGTTCCAAGTCAGGATTTTTTTAACAAGAGAGAGAGAGAGAGAGATGGTTAAACTAGCATTAGTCAAGATAAACTTGAACCGAAGCCTCTCACTGCCATCCAGAAAGGTTTTCTAAACATGTTTAATTGTTCCTAAACTGTTGTAGGATGCTGGAAACGCTATGTTTCTGCTTGATACTTCTGAGGATGGTGAAATAGCAGATTATATCCCTGGAGATGGTTCTGATGGAAACGCAACATTTGCTTAAACAAATATTTTCTTTGGATTATTTAAATATTTGTAGAGACAGATATCATTAAAAAAAATCTTTGCTAACATAGATTCGAGCATTAAATGGCTTTTCTCAAATATTTTGAATATACAGGGTGTCCCAAGAAACATGACAGTTGGCTAATAGTTTAAAATGTCTTCTTCCATAATTAGTTAAGTTGTTTAATACTAAAGAGAATAATGAAATATTAAATAAAATATATGGAAGAAGACATTTAAAACTATTCACCAACTTTCATGTTTCGTGGGACACCCTGTACCACATGCCTGGCGTGCATCTTAATATCAATGGCAATATATTTTTATTTTGATATCTGATCAATGCCTCTTACAAGAACTTCTAAAAACAAATTCTTTAAGTCTTAAATGCACTGTGTGTTGAATTAGTCACTTTATATATAGTAAGTGTGCAAGTTTAAGTTGAAATAATAAATTGCTAAAATCCTCAAATGGAAACTAAATGGACGTAATTTCAATTGACTCTTATTTTGAAGATTGGCATTTCCTATTTCCAACGTATACCCTTGCGCGTAACCTTAATCAGATCAAATATGAATGAGATATTCTTCTTTTACAGTTACTCGCACATTTATGATGGAGCTACAATGAAAAAAATTTGTAAGAATTTGATTGTTCTCATCACGGAAAGATTAATATCATCTTCATTGGTGTTACTGAGACATTGAGTTTTAAGAATACCGATGTAAATGGGCCAGTCTAAAAATGAAGGGTCCCTTAGAATTTCGTTTTAAGTTCCTTTAGAAATTATTTTTGATTCTTATTTTATTTATTTTTAATAATTACTTTTAGCCTTAATCAAGAAAAATGTGTGATAAAGTTAATATATGAAATGAAATGAAATCATACTGAAGAATGTTTTCATGATTTTTTAAAAATTGTTTGACAATTGAAATAAAGCTAAATGAATTAACTTTTGTTTCATTAGTGTATATCAAGTAAACAACCTGAGGTAGAATTATTTTACATATGGGTGTCAATAAATGTGTACTAGAAAATTGTCACCATAAAACGAAAATCAGATACCAAGGTACTAATGCAACGAAAGTTAATTGTGGTCGCGTATACTCTAAGTACATTTTGAAACCAGTTCTCTCTGTGCGGACATTGTAAACAAGAATAGATGCATCAGATCTACTCTAACCTTTCTCCGATCAGATCAGTTTTACTCTAGTATCCGAGGAGGTTAAAAACATTTTATTTTTATAATTTTGAAAATTCACATCATAGTTTCCTATGACCAGAATATTTCATAGATTATTTTTGTGAACATGGATTCCATGTCAGGCTCTTACATCCGTCTTGTGTTTACGTTTCCGCCCAAAGACAGTACACTGCAGTGCGAAAAATGCGTACACCTCTGAAATAACTTTCCTTGCATTACAACCTTGATCAGATACAAAGTACATGAGGTCATATAAACGGTGTACCAGAGATTGCAGCATCAGCGTCCAGATTTTATTAACCGGACAATAGAAACTAGACATCAGAAACTGGATGTTAGAAACAGGACATCAGAAACTGGATATTAGAAACCAGACATCAGAAAGTGAATATTAGAAACTGGGTATTAGAAACCGGACATCAGAAACTGGATATTAGAAACCCGACATCAGAAACTGAATATTAGAAACCGGACATCAGAAACTGGATATTAGAAACCGGACATCAGAAACTGGATATCTATAGAGACGGGACATCAGAAAGTGGGTATTAGAAACCAGACATCCGAAACTGGATATTAGAACCTGGACATCAGAAACTGGAAACAAAAACGAAACTATTGTGCTACAAATTAACGGCAATCTATGTTCTCTTTTCTGTTTAAATTTGCATGAAATTTCAAAATATTTGATTGCTGTTTTCTGTTTTCCCCCTGCTTGTTAAATGAATTATTGAATTTTTTGCATTTTGATATTTTTTTTTTATGTTTTTATGTTTTTGAATTTGTTCAAATATGTGTGCATGAAATAATCGATAACGGCTTGAATTCTATTCTAAAATATCTGCCGTTAACGTCGTTAATATTGTGATCCTTAACAAACGGCAGCTGTTTAAAGTAACGGAAAATACCGTTGACGAGACGAACTGTCCGTTTTATACAAAAAAACGAACGGCTGCCGGAAATAAAAAAAAACAGTTTACGGAACGGCTGGCATGAAATCCAGAACGTGCCCAGCCCTAACATATGTTGCACAGTACATTTATAATGCAGTACATGTACACCCTATATTTACACTGTTAACAATAAATGCAATGCTTTATTAAAATACAACTTCTAAAGCATGGAGAGAAAAGAAAATAAACATTAAACATGACCCCTCATAATCGACCACTGATAGTTTGTTTCAAAACTATATTTATGAGAAGATTTCAAATGTCGTCCTACAACTATAAATAATCAATTTNCCTGGGAACTACTAGTAGTATGACAAAGGAGTGACTAGTAGTATGACAAAGGAATGACTAGTATGACCTATGAATGACTCGTAAGACCAGGGAATGACTAGTATGACCTGGGAATGACCGGTATGACCAAGGAATGACTAGTATGACCTGGGAATGACTAGTTTGACTAGGGAATGACTACTATGACAAAGGAATGACTAGTATGTCCTGGGAAATACTAGTATGACCAAGGAATGACTAATTTGACTAAGGAATGAATAGTATGACCTGGGAATGACTAGTATGACCAAGGAAAGACTGGTGTAACCTGGGAATGACTAGTAAGACCAGGGAATGACTAGTAGGACCAACGAATAACTAATAAGACCAGAGAATGACTTGTATGACCTAAAAATGACTAGTATGACCTGGGAATGACTAGTAGTATGACAAAGCAATGACTAGTATGACCTAGGAATGACTAGTACTATGACAAAGGAATGACTAGTAGCAAAGGAATGCCTAGTATGACCTGGGAACGACAAGTTAATAAACTGGGAATAACTAGGAAGACCATGGGAATGACTAGTATGACCTGGGAATGACTAGTATGACCTGGGAATGACTAGTATGACCTGGGAATGACTAGTATGACCTGGGAACGACAAGTTAATAAACTGGGAATAACTAGGAAGACCATGGGAATGACTAGTATGACCTGGGAATGACTAGTATGACCTGGGAATGACTAGTATGACCTGGGAATGACTAGTAGTAGGACCAAAGAATGACTAGCAGTATGACCAAGGAATGACTAGTTTGACCTGGGAATGACTAGTAAGACCAGGGAATGAATATAGTATATATCAAGGAAAAGTAAAGGATACTGAAGATTGTGATTGATGTGTATGAATTGTGTTTAAACTTTGAAGCTGTGGGCAGACTGTCAGAGACCAAGGGGTGTCCCAGAAAATGGATTTAAAATTTGTACAATTCAAAATAAAAGACATAATTGAATTTTAAAGCACAGTTATAAATTTTACAGTACTTGCGTAATACACTTTTGCCTGATTTTTAAAAGTGTTAATTCAACTTAGATAATAAACTTATAAGATGAACAATTTGTAATGATCAAGAACATCTTGACTTCTGTAAAATGTTTTCACTAAAATTATTCAACATTTCGATTCCGGTTTGGGAATGGGAAAAAACTGTTTTGGTTTCTCCTACAGAACGCTGGTGATGAAAACCTTTGGACGTATTATATGTGAATATCAATCTGTATTTGATATAAAAACTTTATGTTTTTAAAATATCAAAGGTCCACGGCATCGGGTTGCAAACATATCGGGATTGAAATTTTAAACAATATCATTTGTGGCAAAGACTCAATTCATTTTATAATTTTCTCGTTTTACGAAATATAACAGTATATACTGTATAACAATCAAAGCATGAACAAAGAAAATCTAAACTGTTGCATACGAATCATCTATTAGATTACAACCTCCCTGCAACTATGTAACTTGAAAACATCCCCCAATTCTCATCACTCCTGTATGCCGAGTCCATTAGCACCTGATCCAATCAGGGTTCAGTCACGTGTTTGATGTCTATTCTGAACCAATAGAAATAGTTTGGCGGTAACATCTATCTTCCTATCTATCTCATTATCCAATTAGCGCTATCAGAAAAGGAAATATTTACTTCTACTGAAACTATAATTATTGGGACACCTTGTATTTAGATATATATTTATATAAAATATGATGTTTGGATAAATAGCCCTGAAGAAACTGATAACAGGATTCTGGCCCAATATTCAAATATTTTACCAGAATATAAAGGATATAGCAGATAGGTAGATATATATATATATTATATTTATTATATTTATAGATATATAGATACATATAGATAAATAAAACGTGAAACATAATAATGAATAGTTGATTTCTTTGTCAAATTAAAATCTGAAGTTAAAAAATGAAAGATTTATATAAAGTTGAATAGATAAAAATCACGCCTAACCAGTGTACATTTGAATATCCGAGCTGGACCAACCTGTGCAGGCCTGCAGGACTGTACTGGACCAACCTGTGCAGGCCTGCAGGCCTGTACTGCCAATTTACAATTACTAAAGCGACAGAGGAGTGTGATAGATTTGATCTCAAAGAGTTTGTTTACATTCTCTGTAATCATGTATTAGAACAATTTTAGAACTAGTTTTAATGTAAAAGAAACAGCATTTATAATAAACATTAGCTGAAGCTGATGAAGTGCCCGGCGTTCAGGTTATAAATAAGTACTGCACACACCAAACTAAAGTAAATTGAACGTTTATTGAAATCGTATTGTTTTCAATTAGAACTCCTCTTAAATTGAAGAATTATTTTTAAAAAAAGTTTTGAATTTCTAACAGGCAACCAGATAAATTCATTTTTCTCATTCTGGTGAGTAAAATCAAAACGTGAGAAGTTATGAGTTTACTAGCAAAGTCGAATGAACTTGACCCAACGAGGTTATAGTGTATAGAGTGATGATGAACGCTGATCCTTTACTAATTGTATAGGCCATGAACTATACCTAGAGCGTACTGCATATTTGTTTATTATAAGTTGATTCTGGCCTAACCTATAGTATATCAATATTAGTAAACATTTGTGAGTGTACAGTACTGCAGCTAACTGAACACACAGGTAGAGAACTATCATCCCGCCTAATTTTAGTTCACAGTGTCCCGCCTTTCAATTATTTTATTGGAGGATCTCCCTTTAATTTTGGGACAATTTGGCAAATTTTTGATAAAAATATTCAGATCCTTTCAGCACGTGTCTTACAAGTTTCTATAATAAAATAGCAAAACAAAACAAAAAATGTTCTCACTTTTTAATTCATGAAGCGCATCAGGTTTTTGTGCAAACAAAAATATTTTTTTTCGTCAAAATATGTCGATATGGGTACCAAAAAATCCGTCTGGCAATATTCAGTGGTTATAGGCGCAATTTTAGACACCCAATCGACATGTTTCGAAAAAATTTAAACTCGATTGGTGATTTTTAAAAGTGCCTGTTATTGCATAATCTGCAAGCTGTTTTACAGATAAATCACTATTGCAAAATCTGCAAGCTGTTTTACAGATAAATCACTATTGCATAAATCTGCAATCTGTTTCATGGAAAATCACTATTGCATAAATCTGCAATCTGTTTCATGGAAAATCACTATTGCATAAATCTGCAATCTGTTTTACAGATAAATCATGATTGCATAAATTTGTAATCTGTTTAACAGATAAATCACACAATTAATAAATATGCAATCTGTTTTACAGATAAATCACTATTGCATAAATCTGCAATCTGTTTCACAAAAAGTCACTAATTAATAAATTTGTAATCTGTTTTACGGATAAATCACTATTGCATAAATCTGCAAGCTAATTTACAGATAAATCACTATTGCATAAGTCTACAATCTGTTTTACGAATAAATCACTATTGCATAAATCTGCAATCTGTTAAACAGAAAAATCACTGATTAATAAATCTGCAATCAGTTTCACAAATAAGTCACTAATTAATAAATTTGCAATCTGTTTTACGGAACATCACTATTGCATAAATCTGCAATCTGTTTTACAGAGCTACTGAATATAAACAGTTTACGAAGAGAAGCATCAGGATTTCTTTTTCATTTAGCAAAATGATAATGATTTAAAGGATTTAAAGGGTACCTAGTTCTTAATCGAACAGACCCCTGTACTAAGCACGGGCAGCTGTAGTACATTTGAATTTCTGAGCCGGGTCAACCTTTCCGGTCCCAGTTTGTACTGTACCTAGCCCTATGGACAGGACTAGCTGGTGTAACAAGGTTGACACGGTCATAGGCTGAATTTACTTTTACTAAAGGGGCAGATTTGCGTGAACGAAGAGCTACTTGAAATCACAACGAATAAGGCAACTAAAAACGGCCAAATTTGAGGCGGAAAGAAAGACAGAAATCTATAAAGTTGATTCTAATAAAGAATTGAGTGTCTCTGCCATTCATTAAAGAGAGATGGTGTCAATAGATAGGAGAGGGTTGGGGCGAGGCGTTGTTCAACTTTAGATATATAGATACTAACATAGGTAGATAGAGAGATAGATGTAGACCAAAGGTTTAGTTTTTAGAGCTCAGAAAAATGTTGTGTTATTTTTGTAAAGATCACAGTTTTTCAATGACACCAGATTTTTGAATTTGACGTTATTTATGAAACGTAAAAATATTATTTTAAATGTAGGGCTTTGTAGTGAAACACTGTAAACTCTGATTTATTTCAAGTACCGGGCCGACTTTAAACATCCTGAGCAAGCTGTACAGTACACATGCAGACTAATCAGGCAAAACGATACAGTACAACAATTGAATCAACCTTTTAATTGTAAAGTAAAAAGTAAAAAATTATTTATTTATGAAATATAACAAAAACATACAAAATAAAGTGTTTCGGGAGAAAATATTCAAAAACCTCTAAAAGTAGAGGTTGTGGGAATATTTTCTCCCAATTATAAAGATTTTCGTGAAAAGTATTGAAATTTAAAATTCAGTGGTGGTGATGGACCAAACCTCTGTAGAGTAAAAAAGTAGATGTTAGTTCCACATTTATTGAAAATATATTTCGGTCTGGGTTGACCCTCGTCAGTTCTTGAGATTGTTTCTTCACAAAGATTAAAAAAAAAATTGAAATTTGTCAAGAAAAGAATAGTACCGCAAAATAACAAAATACATATTTTGTGGTCTGTCTTTTATTTAAGGTCTTTGGTTTGGACCAAGATAGACAGATTAGGATACAAACTGGATCTGATAGTATCAGTATCTCATTCAATATATTCAAATCAAAACAGGCATATATTTATAAATATATATTTATATATGCATAGTGGTAGCAAGAAAACAGTGAATATGTCGTCTTTTTTCTTTTTTCAACGAAATTTCGCATAAATTTGTTTAATTTATATTTGATTTAATCGTAAAAAGTAAATTTAAAATTAAACATCATTGAATAATTACAACAATTATTAAGTAAAAAATCTTGAGCATAAATTTTGAATTGAAGGAGCGAAGAAGAAAAGCTTTCCTAAGTTGTCTGGTTACAATTCTGTATAATCGCGTTGACATCTCCAATGAGACCCCAAAATAAGTGTGAAAGGAACCGAGGTTATGTGTGTTTGATGCTGCTGCAAATAAGATAGAGTCATAACCAGATAACTCCGAAATAGGAAGACGACTTTATAGCAATACGTAAGTGTATTTGATGTTGTTTTTCAAAGCAAATAATCAAAGGAAATGGGTCTGTTTACACTGAATAATTTCTGTTTCCCGTGCTTATTGGAATATCTTAAGTCATATTCACAGGTTAAAAGTCGTCTTCCTATTCCAGAAATTTCTGGTTACTACTGTAGCATTCTTTAAAATCAACTTATCAAGTTAAATGTGTTTGTGTAATGTGTACACAACGCAACTTCTGAGTTTCAGCTAATTGGACTATTTAAAATCACAACTTGAGTCCAACAGTCGTCTTCGTAAGATGAATAAGAAGAATAATAATTATGAAATGAATATAAGATGAATAAAAAGAATAACAATTGTGAAATGAATATAAGATGAATAAGAAGAATAGTAATTATGAAAGGAATATATAAGATGATTAAGAAGAATAATAATGATGAAATGAATATAAGATGAATAAGAATAATAATAATTATGAAATGAATATAAGATAAATAAGAAGAATAATAATAATGAAATGAATATAAAATGAACAAGAAGAATAATAATTGTGAAATGAATATAAATTGAATTTATGAAGAATTATTGTGAAATGAATATAAAATAAAGAATAGTTGTGAAATATAAGACAAATAGATAGATAGATAGATAAGTAGAAAAATAGATATACAGATAGAGAAATAAATTTATATATAGATAGAAAGATAGATAGATAGCTAGAAAGATAGATATATAGATAGATAGATTAGATAGATGAATAGACAGATAAATATATAAATAGACAGATAGATATATATATAGATAGATTAGATAGATAAATATATAGATAGATAGATAGATAGATATATAGATAGATAGATAGATAGATAGATAGATAGATCGTTTATTATACTGGAGGTTGAGGGAGAGTAGGGAAGGGTATCTGGAGATGAGATCTAAGATTAGATTCAAGATAGTAGGTCTCCGTACTATACAGTCTACACAGGGATAGATAGATAGATAGACAGACAGACAGACAGACAGACAATTAGATGGATGTATCTGAATAAATTTTTGTTACACCAGCTTCCTCATCCAAATATCTAAACACTCCCTTTAGTATTTGTAATACTAAATAAAACAGAGTAAAACCTATACATGTTAAAAAAAAATTCCATGGCTTATTTATAGTTTGAAATTTCTAAGGTCTACGACATTGGAACCCAAAGATATAGGGTTTAGAAAAGCAGAGTTTGTGGCAAAGACTCAATTCCTTACTTTAATTTAATGCACCCTTTTAAATTTTTAATGTCGACTAAAAGAGTCTTTTTTAATTAGCTTTGAAAGCATGTGTTTATTAGCACTTTCCTGCGCATATAATATTCTGCGTATAAACGTCATGTCGAACTTGTTACCTCAATCTAAATAAATTGATCGCAAAATTGACATGTTAATAATTAACCTGATAATTTTTCTTTTCTCATACTCGTGCGTAAATTCAAAACTAAAGGAGCTACGAGGTCACAAAGTCGGACCAGTTATGTCGCAAACATTTTACCCTCCTCCTCTGTCTAATTCTTAGTGTTGTGCTAGCTGTGGGTCAAAGCTCAGCCCAATAAAAGCATAGCTATAATAGCATAGATATTATAGCATAGATATTATAGCATAGATATTATAGCATAGATATTATAGCATTGATTATAGCATACATATTATAGCATAGATATCTAATGAAAATAATATGATTTGAATTGTGTATCTCCTGTAGGATTAAAAGCAGTGAACTATACTTCATACTTTTTATTACACGCTTGCAGACTAGTTATATTATAAAGATAAATAAAATATATTTCCAATATAGATTAAATATAATCATCATTCTTCCATACTTTTACGCAAGGAAGATAAACAACAAGGAACCCTCGGAGGATTTAAAACATACTCAGGAAATGCAGTACACTTGTTTGTAAACAAACGAATCGGGATTCATAGTGTAATATCATTGCTCAGAGCAAGAATAACAATTAATATTTTCTATTTCCCTATACCGCCCTATAAATTTATATAAACCCCTCACCCCCCCCCCCCTTCTTTTCAGATACAGCCGATAATACTTTTTCAGGGGTTTCTCGTTAAATTGAAAAATTGTATTTTTTGTAATAATTCTAAAATAATAAATGGCATAATATGTATTCATCTTTATTATTGTATATTTGTGAAATATATTTTACCCTGAGCGTTTATCAGATAGATCGTAGAGTTAGATAGATCCTAGGTTTATAATCATACAATCTTATCTATACTGGGTAGACCAGCCATATCTATATTCCAATCTATTATCAGTCTATCTATACTGCTCCAGCTCATAGTCTGCTGCCCTGGAAAATATATTTTATAAGGGTTGAAAATATATATTCATAAAAATCCGCAAAACTTAAAAGTTGAAAACCGATTCCCGCATTTTTTTTGCAAAACTGAAAGTGTCTGCACTTTTTGATATTTATATTATGATATTAAATCATAAATAGAAATAGGGTGGTTGTATACTGGTTATAACTTTTTTAAGAGTCCAACATTTTTTG
Organism: Eurytemora carolleeae; assembly: GCF_000591075.1. Classification (NCBI taxonomy): domain Eukaryota; kingdom Metazoa; phylum Arthropoda; class Copepoda; order Calanoida; family Temoridae; genus Eurytemora; species Eurytemora carolleeae. Next base: position 157,307 of record NW_019396580.1, on the reverse strand, counting down.
TCCCCCCTGCTTTTAGCCCCGAATGCACCAAAGTAATAGATCGGCGATAAGATAAGCGGACATCTTATCCGGCAAATCTTGTATCGGAATACTGATATCAGGTCAATTCCTATTGGTTGAGCCTCGGAACAGTACACCGCCCACTTCCATCCCAGACTGGTGAATATAAATCCAGAACACGCCAAAAATTGACCCGGACCGGAGAATTTTCGGACGGTCCGCGCCGAGATATTCCTTGTAAAAGTGTTAGTTGATATTTCACCACAATGCGTAGAAGACAATGTTCTGTATTTTATTTGATGTTAAACTGAATTGAATACTAGAGATACCATTCAACAGTTCAAACAAAAATGGGTAAGTTTAAAGTTTTTTTTTGGATTATAATTAAATATTGCAATAAAAAAAGCATACAATGTTTGTATCTAAATTGGTTAAGAAAGATTTTTATGGCTTTAAAATTTCAGGACATTTAGGAACTTTTTTGTAAAAGGTACAATAAAAAGTAAATTATTTTTTCAGAATTTGCATTCTTATCCTTTAAAATTAATTCAGTTTCTTCATAGTCAAACCTTTTCAAAAAAATAGATTAAGTTAAATAAAAAAGCAGAAATTTTTCAACTTTGAACTGAACTGTGATAATCTCAGATTTTATTCAATCCTATGCAAATACGTTTTTGTTTGTAACATCTTGTTTGCAAATTGACCGCGAAGTTTAAGTTTCTTTTTGCAAATAAAATTCTCCAAAATATGAATATATGAAATCACTGAATTAATCCCACAATCTCGTTTTGTCCTATTTTTATATCTTTGAAATTCGGTAATTCATATTTGAAAGTTTCTGTAAGGGGTCACATAACCTAAATTTGAAATATCAAAGATCTGCACCATTAGTTTGCAAAAATAAAAGACTTTGAAACATAAGGTTTATTTTAACCAAAAAAAGGACAATTTAATTTTTTTAATAATTTCAGCAACGTCTTTACTTTCAACCCTGGGGAGCAGTGTGGTAAATCAAACTGACAGACACACACCTTCCCTTGCAGACAGACATCAGAGATCGCCTGACAGACAATTAGGACAGCTAGGACAGCGGGGGGAGGATTCAGGAAGAAGTTCTCCGGGTTTAAGGAAATCTCCCTCCTCCTCTTCTACTTCTTCTCAGGTAGAAAATATCCCGATTCACAATGGTAACCTTTAATAATTTTCAAGGAGAAAATCATAGATATCACATGCGTAAGTGATAAGAAAAAGTTCTTTAGGGCAATGTTGTGAATCTTGTATGGCTATCTTTAAATAAAATGCCAAAATTAAATTATGCTTTACTCCTATGAAAATTGTATCAGTAATTTCTTATATATTTGATCTTAATAGTCTTAGGTCTTTATAGGAGTGTTTTTGATTAGACATGTGATTTCAGATTTTTTTGATTTTATAGATTTAAAGATTAAGATATTAGATTAGTAGTATTTAAAGATAAAGATTAGATTGGTAGTATTTAAAAAAACGCCTTCCCCTTTTTTGATTGCATTGCACATTTTCACTTACCAGAGTTCTATATTTGCTAATTTCATTTTTTTTAAACGTGACTTTTTCGTTGTAAGGAATACGTGTCAAAATGCTATCTCTGCTTTTTTAAGTTTTAAGGTTTTAAAAAGATTTCCATAAATATTCAATATTCTTATCGTTATCATTCATCTTTCCATCTATTCATCCTTTTATCTATCCGATATATCTTTTAGTCTATCTTCTAGTCTAACTCTCTTTCTATCTTCTAATCTATCTTCTAGTCTAACTCTCCTTCTATCTTCTAATCTATCTTCTAGTCTAACTCTCTTTCTATCTTTTAGTCTATCTTCTAGTTCAACTCTCCTTCTATCTACAAGTCCAACTCTCCTTCTATCTTCTAGTCTATCTTCTAGTCAAACTCTCTTTCTATCTTATAGTCTATCTTCTAGTCCAACTCTCCTTCTATCTTATAGTCTATCTTCTAGTTCAACTTTACGTCTATCTGCTAGTCTATCTCTCCTACTGTCTTCTAGTCTATTTCCTACTATCTTCTAGACTATTTCTCCGTCTAACTTCTAGTCCATCTCTATATTTTATATATTCGAACATCTTCTAGTCTATCTCTTCCTCTATGTCTCTGTTTATCTATCCGTCTATCTCTCTGTCTATCTTCTAATCTATCTTCTAGTTTATCTCTCCTTCTATCTTCTAGGGTATTTCTCCGTCTTTCTTCGAGTTTATCTCTCCGACTATCTTCTAGTCTATCTCTCCGACTATCTTCTAGTCTATCTCTCGGTCCATCATCTAATCAATCTCTCCATCTTTTTTCTAATCTATCTTCTAGAATATCTCTCCCTCTTTCTTCTAGAATATCTCTCCCTCTATCTTCAAGTCTATTTATCTCTCCTTCTATCTTCTAGGGTATTTCTCCGTCTATCTTCGAGTCTATCTCTCCGACTATCTTCTAGTCTATCTCTCCGACTATCTTCTAGTCTATCTCTCCGACTATCTTCTAGTCTATCTTTCCGTCTATCATCTAATCTATCTCTCCATTTTTTTCTAATCTATCTTCTAGAATAGCTCTCCCTCAATCTTCAAGTCTATTTATCTCTCCATCTATCTTTTAGTCTATCTAGCTCTCCATCTATCTTTAAGTCTATCTAGCTCTCCGTCTATCTTCTAGTCTATTTTTGCGTCTAATGCTCCAGATTTTCGCATTTGTTCATAAACCCAATTTTTTTATGTATAATTCTAGAGTTAATAATCATAATCAGCTTAGTCCTGCCATTTCCAAAATGTGATCTGCCAACTTTGTGCTGTCAATATTACCAGAAATGTGAAGAATTTTTTTCAAATTTAATTTTTTTTAAATCAAAATTGTCTTACATTAAAACTTTATTCTAGGATATGTCTCGTAGAAAGCAGAGGAACCCGAAGTCACTGGTCGCCCCTGCCCAGCCTGACTTAGTTAAACAGGAACCTCAGGATACAGACGACATGGATGACGAGCCCCGCGACGTCAGCAACCTCGTCAAGGTGGAGCTCGAGCCCAGTGATGACGAGCACAATACATCCAGCGAATCCTTGACCGGTCAAACCAGTCCCCGGGTTCCTAGTGTTGAGGACGTCATGAGGAAATGGAATATGTTCCAGTTCGGTGAAGTAACTGTTCCAAATCATCCAACAGTTCCTGTAGTTCCCATGGCCCTGCAGATGGTTTATCTGTATCCTATGGGCCGAGGAGAATGTGGTGAGGTGAAGTACAAGATGCTTGTTCCTATGAATGCTGCCTCCTCCCCGCCCCTTTTCCCCTCCCATAGCCCACCCCTCATGCATTTAAATCTTCCCTCAATTCAACCACGCTCTCCGGTTCAGGGTTCTTTAAAACGAACAGAAGACGACATTAAACAGTCTCCTCCTCTTGACCTAACAAACAAATCCCCCGAACATCCCGGTGTACAGAATAAAGAAGACGACATATCAAAGAAATCGTTTGGAATCGAATCTCACTTTAACCTGCTCAAAATGAAGGTGAGATAAAAAAAATATAGTCTATGAGACGAAGATATTTCTAAATTTAATTCCAAATTAAATTGTTCAGGATAATGTTGTTAATAGTAACGTTGTTTTACTTTTACTGAAATTTTCCCTAAAAATTGAGCTCTTGCATCCTAGTGTTTTTCTTTTTATTCATATAGATATTGCCATTTAGTTTTGTTGTATAAGTGTTTTTTAATTGAAAAATTGGATGTTTGAAATTTCTTTACTTTTGGGAACTTTTTTAGACGAAATAAGTTTTACTTGTTAAATCTTTAAAATCTTGCTCAAACTTGGCCAAAACTTTGGCGTGAAAATCAACTTTTTACAATTTTTTTTCATGATTGGTTTAGACTGACATTTTAATATCGAGATAATCTCACATTTCCAAGTTCAAACTTGGCCAAAACATGGATGAGAAACTCTTTTTTTTGCCTTATCAACGCCATCTGTAATAAATACTCAGACTGATATTAACGCCAGCTGTTAAAAATATTCTGACTTATTTTAACCCCATCTATATTCAGGAGCTTGAACTGCTGAAGAGCCCGCCGGTGAATCGGTGTAATGAGTGTAATATAAACTTCAGCAAATATCAGAATTATCTGGCACACAAGAAGTACTATTGCTCTGGGGTTAAGCAACAGCAGGCTCAGGAGCAGGAGGAACAGGAGACCAAACCTCAGGTTAGAATATACAATTAACCCATTAGTGCCAAACCTCTGGTTAGAATATACAATTAACCCATTATTACCAAACCTCAGGTTAGAATATACAATTAACCCATTAGTACCAAACCTCAGGTTAGAATATACAATCAACCCATTAGTACCAAACCTCTGGTTAGAATATACAATTAACCCATTAGAGCCAAACCTCTGGTTAGAATATACAATTAGCCCAATAGTGCCAAACCTCAGGTTAGAATATACAATTAACCCATTAGTGCCTAATCTAAGGTTAGAATATGTAATTAACCTATTAGTACCAAACCTCTGGTTAGGATGTACAATTAACCTATTGTACCAAACCTCTGGTTAGGATGTATTAGTACCAAACCTCAGGTTAGAATATACTCTTAACCCATTTATGCGTGAAGGTTCAGAGTATGTTTAACTTATGATTTGGCACTATTGGGTTCAGAGTAGTATAGTATTGTATAGTATTGTTTAGGGTTAAAATATAGAATTAACCAATAAGTGCCAAACTTCAGGTTAAAATATACAATTAACCCATTAGTGCCAAAACACAAGTAATAAACTATAGGATAACCAATTGAACCCAAAAGTGTCTAAGCCAGGTTAGAAAATATGCTCTTAACCCAATGACAAACCATAATTAACATATAACTTCTTACACATTTAATCCAAACAATAGATTAACCTAATTAACCAAAAAGTGTCAAATCTTAGTTGGAATGTATACTCTTAACTCATTAGTACCAAACCACAAGTTAAACTATAATCTGAACCCAATAGTGCCAAACCACAAGTTGAACTATACTCTGAACCCAGTAGTGCCAAACCACAAGTTAAACTTTACTCTGAACCCAATAATGCCAAAACACAAGTTAAACTATACTCTGAACCCAATAGTGCCAAACCAGAAGTTTAACTATACTCTGAACCCAATTGTTCCAGAACACAAGTTAAACTATACTCTGAACCCAATAGTGCCAAACCACAGGTTAAACTATACTCTAAAACCCAATAATGCCAAACCAGAAGTTTAACTATACTCTGAACCCAATAATGCCAAACCACAAGTTAAACTATACCCTTAACCCAATAGTGCCAAACCACAAGTTAAACTATACTCTGAACCCACTAGTGCCAAACCAATAGTTAAACTATACCCTTAACCCAATAGTGCCAAACCACAAGTTAAACTATACTCTGAACCCAATAGTGCCAATGTTGCATTATAATATCAGTGAAATCCACTTGTCAAGCAGCTTTCGCTGAATCGGGAATACTAGTTTTTCTAATTTGTCTTTTTATCACTAATTTGTCTTATTATCACTAATTTTTCTTATTATCACTAACTTGTCTGATTATCACTAAATTGTCTTATTGTCACTAACTTGTCTGATTATCACTAAATTGTCTTATTGTCACTAATTTGTCTGATTATCACTAAATTGTCTTATTGTCACTAATTTGTCTGATTATCACTAAATTGTCTTATTGTCACTGATTTGTCTGATTATCACTAAATTGTCTTATTATCGCTAATTTGTCTGATTATCACTAAATTGTCTTATTGTCACTAATTTGTCTGACTATCACTAATTTGTCTTATTATTACTAATTTTTAGATTAATAGATTAGTATTCGGCGCGCTTGTAAACTGTTTTTACGATGTTTCTTGCTCCCTTGTATTTAGTAGTTGCTACAAAATAAATAAAGAGCATTGGTTATTATAACGTTTTCACAATCTTATTTGCTAGTAACTTTTCTAAATCAATTGAATAACATACGTAACTTTACTCGCCCCAGAGTAAAAAACCGCATGAAAATTGAAAAGTTTAAGAAAGCATGAAAATCGTTTACAATAAGTTTTTTAATTTGATATACTTTGCAGGAAAAAGGAAATTCGCGATTTTTTATTTTTCATACTTCATAGACTGTTTTTAAATACCGTATTTTCAAAAGTCACGTATAATTTCGAATCGGCTAAAATAGACCATTTCGTGAACATATTTTACAGATGGTATATCTCTTCTTTCATTACACTTTACCGTCAATTAAACAGTTTTGATACATCTGATTCTGATACATCTGTAAAAATAAATCTGAATAATCGCAAGATTTATTTAGTTTAATATGCTATTTAACCCCCAGCCAAGGCCGGCACATTGGACTTTTAAAAAGCATGATTATTCCGCTCAGACGTGCAACCTGATTTTGTAACTGTAGATATTTTCAATTGTAACTTTTTTTTAAATAAAAAGTTTGTATTAATTTAAAGGTTAACAACACCAGGTTGCAAAGATATAAGGGTTACGGAATTAAAACTTTAGACCAGTTATCAGGTTCTTTCATTTTAGAAAAAAATATTTGAATTTTATCGCAAAATTCCTAAAATTGATAAAAGGTTTTAAAATACTTGTCTGCTTACTGAAATGTTTTCTAATATTGTAGTAATTTTAGTAATTTTAGTAATTTTAGTAATATGATATGACATAGGTTCTTAAATCACACGCACCTCTGCCCCTTTAGTAAAAGTAAATTCAACCTATATGAACCATAAAGTCTGACCGCGTCCATCTTGTTGCACTGACTAGTCCCATGTCCACAGAGCTGGGTAAAGTACAAACTGGGACCGGAAAGGTTGACCCGGCTCGGAAATTCAAATGTACTACGGCTGCCCGTGATCATATGTTTAGATTTTACTACCCAGCTCAAAATAAATAACGCGCGATTGTCATGCTTTCTATTTATTTATCTTTCAATTAAGATATTTTTTCTATCCATCAATATATTTATCTGGCAATCGATCTATTTAACTATCTATATCTTTTACTATCAATATATCTATCTATCTCATCTGTCAATCAATCAATCAATTTCATTTGTACACAAACAATTACAAATACAGATGTATTTATATCTTTTTAATTAATAAATTATCTGTCTATAGCCTATGCTTTCAATAATTATTTATTTATCCTCTATCAATGTATCTATCTATCTTTCTATCTTTCTATTCATTTTGCTATTTATATATATATTTCTCTTGCTATCTGAAATGTATCCATGATTATCTATCTAATTATCTATCTATCTATCTATCTATTTATCAGGGTTGATATTTACACGGTAAACCTGTAAAACTCGAATAGTTGACAAATAAATCTATTTTAAATGATACAAATCTTGACTAATTTACCAATAACTTGTTAAACCTATCCTTCAATCTTAAAGTAATAATAAAACTAGATTTAAATTTTTATTTTTTACCTTTTTACCTTTACACGTTTTTGTCATTAAACTTTTTAAAACTTTAAAAAACGCCCTATATCTTTGCAACCTGTTGGTGAAAACCTTTGATATTTCTAACTTGAAATGTTCGATCTAGCAGATTCCATATTTTGAAATAATAAAGATTTACGACAAAAGGACATTAGGTTGCAAAGATATGAAGTTTTGAAAATTAAAGTTTCTTTATTCTAAAATATTTTTTACTCAGATCCCGAAGTGTAAAAGTCCTCGAAGTAGCAGTACCAGCCCTTCAGAGCAGCAGGGGTCTGGTAGGGAGCAGCAGCAGCTTTTGAATAAGGAGCTTCTCGCCAGGGAGCTTCTCATGAAGCAACAAGAAGCTCTGCTAGCTGGGATGAAAAGCCCTCAGCTTCCTCTGCTTATGCAAAATTCAAGGTACAACTTTTGTTAAATACTTTTGTAAAAATTTTCTTTAGAAACATAGGTTATTACTTATTCTAAAAAATCTATAATGAGTGAGAAAACTTTCGAGTTTTTACCTTTTCAATATTCCTGGGAAATTTTCCAAAATTTGAAATATTTCTAATTCAATGTATACGAAATTTTTGTTCGATTTACGTGACTTTTTATTTTAATAATTTTAGAATGCCGAACCCTCTACAGTCGACATCACATTTTGGTTGTGAAGGCTGCGGGATAAGCTTCAAATCTATCAGTAATTTACAGGTAAAGTCAAGTCAAAAAAGCTGTGGACACCCCCCCCCCTTCTTGCATCTACAAAGAGAGGCCTCCCTTGACTTACTTTAACCAAACCTAACATGGAATAGTAAAATCTCGTAAAAATTGACTTTTTTTAGAAAAGGGCCAAACAAACATTTTATTCAAAAACAATTTTTATTTTTAAGTAATCAAACTTAAAGGTTTTTTTCTTTTGTAGGCTCATCAGTCAAGATATTGCGCCGGGATCAAGAAATCTGAAGAAATGAAATTTCTTGATGCTCTCATGAAGAGTGGTCAGCTTGCTAGCGGGGCAGCGTCCGGCGGGGCATTAGTCGCTCCCGCCGGTCCTGTCAGCCCGTCGGCGGTCCCAGGAAACTCGGTGGGTGCTCAAACCGCCTTGTCGGAAATGCTTGCCCTTCTTTCCGCCAGAAAGCGGGATCTTGATCTAGAAAAAGACCGCAAGGCGGAGAGACCAGCGGCAGACAAATCTGGGGCGGAGGGCGGAGAGTCAGATGAGGTTTTCTGCAAGATTTGTGGACTTAAGGAGTCAAGAGAGAAACTTATTGACCATGTTTACGTGCATTTAATAGGTAATTTTAGAATACCTTTTCTTAATAATTGAGTGGAATTCTCTCTACATAATGATGCCCTTAAACCTTTAATATGAATCGTAATAAGCAGGATATTGTCGTTTTTATGAAAAGATTAAAAATTGTTAAATTTCTTTCAACTTTTGCCTGCTGAAATCCGCAGGCCATTGATAGAGTATCTATATTAGTTTTACTTATACAAAGGTATAAAGGAAACCGTTATGAATCTAGTATGTCCATAGATAAATAAATAAACATAGATAGCTTATGAACGCAAAATTGCCAAGAATTGTACAGTCCGCGAACTCATACTTCTAGGGGTCAAAGTGTATTTCAATGATAAGCGGGGTGGTTTAATGTTTTAAAGGGAGTGACCGGCTATGTAAGGTAGTTGAACTGAGTATGCAGTGCTGTGGAAAGCTTCTTTCGGATTCATTTGAGACATATTAAACTTTTTAAAGATCTGTAAATCCTGAGTTTGAGCGCAAATTCGATGTTCAAAACTCCTACTTTGGGGTGGATACGTTTTCAGAATTGGTTTTTTTTAAATCATCAAATAACGACGACATAAAATTTAAAAAAGTTCTTTAGTAAATTACAGACGTCATGTATAGGAACATGTTGAGAAAACAAAAATTAATCTTATCATCGAAAATAAGTAATCTAGTTCAATTATTAGTTTCTATTATCTCATTATTCTGGTTTCTCATTATTCACAAAGTTTTCGCAGATTTTCTAGAATTATTATTGAAAAGACGACATTCGAAGAATTTGAAGAAATCTGCGAATAAATTCAAAGAAAATTTGAAATTTAATATAATAATGAAAACGAAATAATCGATTTTAGCATCTAATTAGATTACTGTATAATTTTTACTTTATTTTACGTTGTCGTTATTTAATAATTTAAAAAAAAAAACTAATTCTAAAAACGTATCCACCCCCAAAGTAGAAGTTTTGAACGTCGAATTTGCGCTCAAACTCAGGATTTACAGATCTCTTAAAAGTTTAATATATCTCAAATGAATCCGAAAGAAGTTTTCCACAACACTGTATACTCTGTTCAACTACCATACATAGCCGGTCACTCCCTTTAATGGATTTCATAATTATTAAACCACTCAGGAGCAATATATCATATTGACGAGAACTGAAGAAGGACATGAGAAGGACTAAACTAACTTAAATTTCTCTCTACAGAACTCATGTACACCACAAGTACTCAATGACATAAGAACAGCCAATGTTCACAACCGACCTAGTTAATCTATATAATAGGAATATCTTTAAAACATCTCTGTACATTTATATCTTTCAAGAAGAAAAATGTCGTCATATGCACAATCTACCTTTATCATATGAGTATGTCCTTCCTTTGTGTACATAGAGAGTTACTTGAAATTAGGCCAACAGTCTCTTTAACCCCGGCCTTTTTCATTAAATATAAAACTAAAATATTCCTGCTTCATTTATATTTTTTAAACTGGTTTAACTTATTTTTATTTAATTTCAGGTCAAGTAAAGAAGCGAAAAATCGACGAAGATATTGCCGCCGAAAATGAAATAGAGCCGGAGAAAAAAATCAAAATGGAACCCGAGCAGGAACCGAAGACGATTGAGCCGGAAAAAGAAAAGAAAGACGCTATAAAATGTGAGAATTGCGGCATCGTGTTTTCCAAAATGGCGGCGTATTCGGCCCACGCTGAATTTTATTGTCAGAAAAGATTGAAGAAAGAATAGAAATCTTAAATGTTATAATTGTCATTTTAAATCCTAGGTGTAATAAACGTTATAATTCAATTTTTCTTCAGGTTTTTTAGCTTTTTAATTTCAAAACAATTTTTTTCTAGATATTATTATTCTGAATCAATTTTAGTCTTTCATATTATTAACAATTTCAAAATTTTATTGCCTAATCAACAACGAAAAAATGAAAAACAAAATTGAGAATTCACATAAAAAAAATCTGATTATTAAAAAATAGACATTTAGATCAAAAGATAAAGCTATATATGGGCTAGAGATAGATATTGATTAATAGATAGATTTCTATATAGTTTTTTAGACAATTTTAGAGCCAAAGTTATAGATATCGGCAAGAAATAGATATTGATTGTAGATAGATTATTGGATAAATATATAGAAAGATAGAATAATGGATAGATGGGTATATAAAAGATATAAGTGCTATGTATTGATAGACAGAGAGATGTTGATGCAATATATGAAGGTCCTATTTGTTGTGATATGAAATGTCCTAAATATATGTTAAAGACTCTATGTTAATGACCTATCTATCTTGTAATCAATTAAATGTCTTTTCTATGTGACAGACCTTTCTATTTTTATATCCTATCCCTTTAATATCCTATCTATGTTAATGACCTTTCTATTTTTATATCCTATCCCTTTAATATCCTATCTATGTAAACGACCTTTCTATTTTTATATTCTATCCATTTAATGTCTTGTCTAAGTTAATGACCTATATATTTTGATGTATTCTATGTAATCCAACTCTATAAAATTGTTGTCGGATAGCTGCAAGATTCTCAACGGAATAACCCTCAAATCAAAGCCGATAATGCAGAGAAACTCTTTATTTCCTAAAAAATGAAATGGATAATAATATAAATCGATATAATGAATTGTTTACAATGAAAAGATTCTTACGATCTATTTTTGGATCTGTAGGTTAAAACCGTCGGAGAGTCCTAAGACGTTTTTATATATTAAAACTTCTGAAAAGAATGACAATTAATTATTAACGAAAGTCACCAATTCTTTATATGAAAATATGGGTTCACAATAATAAAAGTGTTTAGACTCCGTTACCGGAGAACAAAGAAAACGGGGCTAAAATTATTTGGTTTGGTGTCTCCGAGAGGGAATTTTAAGTTAAAGACGACATTACGCGGATGGACGGAGAGATCCTATGGTTAACGGATGACAAAAATGTGTTTTTGGTAAAGTCACATGTCGTAATGTCCAGAAAAAAACCTCCTTTGAGGTCGTGGTAATTAATCACATAGATTCAGCCTGCTTAAAAAAGGGCTCATCAATTTTTAAGACAGTGTCGGCTTTAAAGTGTTGCAACGCCTTGGGCTTTTACCATCTTTTACTTTTCTGTGTCATTTTCATGTACATTTTAGCACTATAAACTACTTGCTGTTAGTTTTGGTTTAAAAAAAGTAATTTTCAAAATTCTCGTCATTTTTTGCTTGAAAGCTATAATTAAGTGACCCTCCGTTTACAGGGGCATAGCTGATTCACGACGGAACCCTTGAAAAAGTGTTAAAGATTTCGTAATTTTTACATGGTTAAAGTTTTTTTCTTCTCACATTCTTCCCTTTTTCTGTACAGTGGTAGCCGATTATTTCAATATAATGAAGACGACTTCTTTATTTAAGTTGTAATTGTTAACAAGCAAATTTTCGAATTTCAAAATTACAAGTGATAAAAGAGAAGCCTTTCAAATTGAAAGTTTCCTTTGTTTCCATGTTTTGTGTATCCATGCTGTTTAAAAGCTTGATATAAATCAAAATTGAAATCGAAAATCATCTTCATTTTATTGAAATAATCGCCTACCGTAGAAAAATTCCTTTGTAACTTTACAGAGATACAGAGATACAGAGATACAAAGATACAGAGATACAGAGATACAGAGATACAGAGATACAGAGATACAGCTTTGAGTCGCTTGAAACTACGTTTACTCTGGTTTCTTTAATACAAATATGAGTTTTATCTTCAATGCATGGTTTAGTTTTATCTAGGAAAGAGATTACGAATTGCAAACGTTAAACCTTGTAATAACTTGTATTAAACCTTTATCATTTAAAACTTGAAACCAGATAAAGATTTCTAACTGCTTTTAACAAGTTCAAATTAGTATAAAGATTACAAAATTAGTTTTTTCTTCATCACATTAATGTATATTGTCTAACAGGAATTTCCAAAGTTCATTTAGTTATTTTCCAGCTGAGATTTGACAAAAATTCACATTTTTATTCTAGAAGAAATGATGGGAGTTGGATCGTTGTCTTTTATTTTCTAAGACCGAATTCTGTCTGAAATGTTCAATTTTTTATTCTTTTCTTCTATTTTAAAACGAACCGCTTTTTTATTTGTTATTCTTGCAATTTATTTTGCAGAATTTGGCTTCATATAAAACGTATAAAATATTAAAGGTAAGTATAAAATATTAAAAAATAAATAATGTTTTATTTACTTTAATTTTACTACTCCAAGAAAATGTTTTATCCATTCTGTTTAAGAGCTTGATATAAATCAAAATTGAAATCAAAAATCGTCTTCATTGTATTGATAAAATCGCTTACCACTGTATTTGGTTTTACATGTGTGGAAAATTCCCAAGTGACATAATTCCTTAATTTGCATAGATTTAATGCTTTAATTAGTCTACATTTGATAGCAATCTTATAGCACGGTTGTTTTAACAATTATATATATTTATTCAACATTTTTTTCTTTAAGGGACTGGATACGAAATCTGAAGTGTTTAGAGGTCGAGAGGACCGACTCTATTGAAGCACGAGTATTATTACCAGTATATATTTAGATCCAACTATATCAATAACTGATTCGATAAATCTATAACAGTTTATATCTATCACATGGCCGGGAATCTAGAATGTTCGATGCCACGTAGTAAATCTTCTCTTGTTGTGTAGGCCGATAGTCGTCTTCCACAAGTGATCCATTTTTACGTGTCCTTTTTTGGAGTTGTAACTTGCATGCATGATTCAAAACCATGCCCTTTTAGTCAGAGCAGAAATCGGGGAGATATATTTGTTTCACGATCTTTAAAAATGTAGAATTATGTAAATTTTAAATCTTGTTTAAATGTTTAAACCCGCAATGAAAGGAATTGAGTTTTTGCCACAAACTCAGATTTTCTAATTCCTATAACTTAGTAACCCCGTTTTCCTCTAGACCTTTGATATTTCAAACCATTACTTCTGGTAGATAAAATAGTCTAAGTTTGAAATATCAAAGATATAGGGGTTAGAAAATGTAAGTTTGTAGCAAAAACTCAATTCCTTTTTAGTGAAACAACTAATTGAAACTATTAATTTTTGGATAGAAAAACGAGGATAATATCTTTCTAATGTTTGCCAAGTGAACGGTTTAAAGGGCGCTGTGCTCAATGTATAGAGGTTTACTTGAAATAACGTTAACAGTCCCTTTATACAAAATATGATAAGAACTAGTAAAAGATGCAAAATATTATAAAAGTTGAATCCTCACCCACGCTTTTTCTGTCAAACCTTCATTATAATTATGCATTTTCACACCTTGTCTGTATATAAGTATTAATATTATTTAAAATTAATTTACAGGGACGTTGAACTAGGATAGCATACTGAGTTACCCACAAAGAACGAGACAGTAATGACGACCTCATGTATATGGAATCCGTAAAGCATCGAGAGCAGATACAAGTAGCCGCAAATTAAAGTATATTGTATATCTAACAATTAAAACATATTATTGAATATCAACTGTTTACGAATGTATTGATTAGAATTAGATGATTAAAGAATGTATTATCTGAATGAATAATTTAAAATTTTATTTAATTATTTACGATCTGAGTGAGTGATTCAACTTTGTGAATTTGTATGAACGCTACGTGTTTAACGGTGTATGAGTCGTGTTTAACCATTTTCTCCTTATAGACGCAACAGATATAGATGTAAGATTAATAGCGATCACCATCGAATTCGATTTCCCCTTTCATTTCTCGCGAATCATACCTTTTACATCTCAGTCTTTGTTGGCGATTACCATCATTTAGTCTGCTTTTACAATTTTTGAATGGGATTTTAGTCATTCCTAGGGACAATTAGGAAGCATAACATCCCGCCAAAGCTACGGGCGAAAAAGTGTTTAATCCTGGGCCGACATGACGAATTGAAAAGTAATTCTTTCAAAATTAACTTTCAAAAAGTGTTGATAAAATTGTAAACAAATTTTTTTCATTCATTCTATATCAAAATCAAATTTTCATTTAAAATATATTTTCAAAAATGCCTTTTTTATGTATCAATAATGATAATAAATTGACCTTATCTTTTGTTACACCTTTTTATCGCGTCAATTTATCTTCAATATTACACTTCTCATCTAAAGAGGGTCGAAGTATCAAGCAATCTTGATAAACCGGCTTGATTGGACTTTTTAAACCTTTACATACGATTAATTGACTATTTGGAAGTCTTTGCTTGCAAACAATTGACTCTTTAGATATCTTTGTTGATGACATGCCGCGTATTCAGGAATTTGTCTGGGGGGGGGGGGTAATTTTTTTTCAAGAAGGGAGGGGGCTTGCCCCTTTTAGTCAGAGCAGAAATCGGGGAGATATATTTGTTTCACGATCTTTAAAAATGTAGAATTATGTAAATTTTAAATCTTGTTTAAATGTTTAAACCCGCAATGAAAGGAATTGAGTTTTTGCCACAAACGGGTACAAGAAGAGGGGGGCTAAGCCCCACTGCCCCCCCCCCCTCCTGAATACGCCTCTGATTTAATTACCGCAATTGTGGTTTAGCTATGTTCTAATAGTCTTAAAAAGTAAATATGTGATTAATAACTGAGCAAAATTTAGAGCAAAAAAAGAACTGAAATAGACGATAAGAAGGGAGATAGATAGATAGATAGATGGGAGATAGCATACACCAGAATAACAGAGGGAACCTTATCTTAACTCTTACAAATAGTCGGTAGACTTTCTTCGTCTTTTTCTTCTTTTTCTTCTTCTTCTTCTTCTTCAACTTCTTCTTCTTCTTCTTCTTCTTCTTCTTCTTCTTCTTCTTCTTTTTCTTCTTCTTCTTCTTCTTCTTCTTCTTCTTCTTCTTCTTCTTCTTCTTCCTCCTGCTCCGATGTTTAAGATGTCTATTTATCTGAACTGTAGCTGCCAGCTTATCAGTTCTGTGCAGGCGGAGATAGTCTTCTCTACTATCCTCAATCTTATCTACCCCTCTCAGACTCAAATTATACGCACTAAAGATAAAATCACCCATTCTTGCCATACATGAATTGCGAGTTTTCAAATGATTCATACAACAGTCCAACCTGAAGGGGGTTATTAGGGTTTAACAAACCATCTTACCGGCTTACATTACAATGGGTAGAGAAGAGAAAAAATGGGAAAATGGGAAATGAAGAAAAAGGGATGAGACATCTTAATCTATACTATCTGTATATTTATCTATATAATATAGATCTTCGCTAATATATAAATATGTATATTATTTTATCTATTTTAGAAAACCCTGAGAGTACCCTGAGGGAAACATTTTTTTTTCTTCAGAAATCAATTTTTTAAAATAAAAATAAATATTTTCTTTTATTTCCCCGGGCAATATATATAAATATAACTTAATATATTTGGAATGGATATATCTTTAAATAAAGATAAGGGAAGGAGGTATATCTATAAATAAAGATATGGGAAAGAGATATATCTATAAATAAAGATAAGGTAAGAAGATATATCTATAAATAAAGATAAGGGAAGGAGATATATCTATAAATAAAGATAAGGGAAGGAGATATATCTATAAATAAAGATAAGGGAAGGAGATATATCTATAAATAAAGATAAGGGAAAGAGATATATCTATAAATAAAGATAAGGGAAGAAGATATATTTATAAATAAAGATAAGGGAAGTGGATATATCTATAAATAAAGAAAAGGGAAGGAAAATATCTATAAATAAAGAAAAGAGAAGGAGAATAACTATAAATAAAGAAAAGGGAAGGAGATATATCTATAAATAAAGATAAGGGAAGGGGATATATTTATAAATAAAGATAAGGGAAGGAGATATAACTATAAATAAAGAAAAGGAAAGGAGATATATCTATAAATAAAGATAAGGGAAGGAGATATATCTATAAATAAAGATAAGGGAAGGTGAATATATCTATAAATAAAGAAAAGGGAAGGAAAATATCTATAAATAAAGAAAAGAGAAGGAGAATAATCTATAAATAAAGATAAGGGAAGAAGATATATCTATAAATAAAGATAAGGGAAGGGGATATATCTATAAATAAAGATAAGGGAAGGAGATATATCAATAAATAAAGATAAGGGAAAGAGATATATTTATAAATGAAGAAAAGGGAAGAGATATATCTATAAATAAAGATAAGGTAAGAAGATATATCTATAAATAAAGATAAGGGAAGGAGATATATCTATAAATAAAGATAAGGGAAGGGGATATATCTATAAATAAAGATTAGGGAAGGAGTTATATCATTTAAAACGAAAAGGGAAGAGATATATCTACAAATAAAAATAGAGGCAAGAGATTAATTTATAAACAACGATAAGGGAAGGGGATATATCAATAAATAAAGATAAGGGAAGAGATATATCAATAAATAAAGATAAGGGAAGGAGATATATCAATAAATAAAGATAAAGGAAGAAGATATATCTATAAATAAAGATAAGGGCAGGAGATATATCAATAAATAAAGATAAAGGAAGAAGATATATCTACAAACAAAAATAGAGACAAGGCTTATATCTATAAATACAGATAAGGGAAAGAGATTTATCTATAAATATAGATAAGGAAAGAAATATTTATAAAAAATAAAGATAGAGATGAGTTACCGAGTACTGGCCTTATTCTCTAATTTTCTAATTTGTATATCTTTGCAACCTGATATTTGATATTTCAAAATATGAATCTTCATCAAACCACTGTGAAAGAAAGACAGAAGGAGACGGTCAACTGCATGCGACATTACTTCTATGACTTTGTAACCTCGTAGTTCCTCTAGTTTTGATTTTATGCAAAAGTAAAAGAAAACCGAATTTATCTGGAATTACATATTGGAAATTCAAAAAATTTCGTTTTTCTCAATTGCTTTTTGATCAGCGGAGTTATAATTGATAAAACATAAAACATATTTCGTTCAATTTACTTTAGTGTGTCGTGAAACAGTAAACATTTCAGATTGTGAAGATTTTGGGATTGAAAAATTAGAAAATGTGCCAAGTAATCAGTTCCTTTGCCCTTGTGCCCTGTCCCTTCTGTCTGTAGCTTTACAAAAATTCATAAACAAAAATATAGTTAGGCATATATTTTCTTTGGTCAACATAATATCCCTTACATATGCTAAAAACAAATACTAACATTTTAAAAGCCTATTTGAAGTCCTTAAATCCTGTTTACTAGACTTAACGACAACATAAAATAAGCATGACAATTGTAAAATAGAGAGCGGCAGCTTAAACTTAAAACTACAAATCAGATTAGGAAAAATAAATTCATCCCGCTACACTGCACTAGAATCTCCGACTGAAGGTCCTCTCACTTCGACAGAGCACTTGGCAGGACCAGCTGCTGGAGTCTTGGTTGAGGTCTAGAGAAATGCCGAAGCACTTTCTTTGCTTAGTGAACAGGGAAGTTGTGAATAGCGTAGCTGGAATCCCCTATCATACATTCAAATAGAAAAAAGATCGAGATCAAGCAAGGTTTGTTTGATTTTCTGAATTTAATAACTTAGAGGGGTGACCTTGTGAATTAGTTAAAGAAGCAGTTCAAAGCTTTAGTTGCAAAAATAATTTTTGATGTTGAAAATTCATAGAGTATGTCCGGTGTTGGAATATTTCATAGATGACATGTCAAAAAAGACATTTCATAGAAAGACATTTCATAGACAGAATTTTTCATAGACAGATAATTTCTCTGTACTTCCTCTTGTTAACCCATTTGAGAAACAAATATTAATATTGAAGTAAAAAACTTCCTAAAGTAAAGACATTCCAGGTTTTCAAGGCCAATGTGAGAAAATTTCGTTTTCCTTGTTATATTTGACACTTGTGACGTCGTGTAACATTGGTCCATTTCTCTGTTGCCACCTTTTATACTTGATAATTTCTATTTTGGGGTAGGGATAATGTCTACTTAAGAATTCCCCCAGAAGTAGTGGAAGTTTAATGATTTTTTTATCTATTTAAAATTCCTGTTGTTTTGAGCTATTCCGCTGTGAGGTTCCTCTGAATCTGTTGTCATGTGAAGCATGAAGGGTTTAGAGTAGGATATAACAGAGCTGGCCAAGGTGTTCCCTAATATCTGAAATAAGTTTGATATATTTTTAGTATAAAATTGTTGTACAAAAATGGAAAAAAATTTAAACAATACTAGCTGACAGTGTAGAATTTTTGTTTCTGAACAAAAACATTTTGCAATCAAATCAAACTTTTGGGTATACAAAATTTTGCTAAATTTCATTCAATTTCAGTTTTAATGTTTTTAATAAACATCTTATTTCAGGGGACATTAGTTCCAAAACTAACACTTGGCCCATTTCCAACAATGAGCGTTTCCATGGGATATCTTTAAATCCAAGACAATTTGAATAAAACTTCACCATACATTTATTAAAAAGGGTTAAGCCTATGTAATGAAACAAAAAATGTCAGCTTTAAACTAATAATAAGGCGTGGAATTTAGTTTTTGATGATACTGTACTTCAGTTTCGAACATATCCCTAATTTGAAAACAAATCTAGCACTCAGTGTAGAAATGGGCACAAATGGTTAGTTTTGGAACTAATGTTCCTTGTTTCCAAAAGAGATATAGTTAAGAAAGACAAGTTTTGAAATCCTTAAATTCAACCAAACAAGTGTACTGTGTAAAAATTTGTTAATATGGTTTTTATAAAATTCAACTTTTGGACATTTCGATGTTCTGACAGTTATTTTCTATCAACCGTATACATGCTCAAAGATCATTATCCATATATTTTTTCCAGGGGGCTTAATCTGTCTTTCTTTCCAAGGGGGCTCAGTTTCCATACCCCACCCCTCTGTCTGGCTACTGGAAAGCAAATTTTAACTTTTTGGTCAAAGTTAAAAAATATTCACAAAGAATATACATAGTACATATGACATAGTTTACATGGATAAGAAATAATCAAACCTGGCCACAATACCGCTCCTTTGTGTACTTTTGCATAGAGTCTTCAGGATGTGACCCACGTGGGATATAGACAAAGTCATCAAAACAGTTACTTTCTCCATTCACAGGAGTTGGTATATTCAAGTCCTGAAGCCCTGAACAAAATTTGAATGTATCATTTACTCTCAGACAAATAAGAATCAATGAAAATTTAAACCCCCGAGGGATTCAATGATAAACCTGAGGGTGTAGCCCAAGGGTTTATCATTGAATCACTTTTTATAAAGCTGAAAGAGAACTGAGCTGAAAACTTTAGAATGGTGGATATCGAGATCAATGCTTGATCCTCTCTTTTTCTTGATCTTCAGATTAAATAATGCTTGTTCTCCTCTTGTAATTAATTTCCAGATTAATTAAGCACTCAGGATTAAGGATACCCCATTCTAAAGTTTTCAGCTCAGACTGATTTAAAAATGGAATTTGTGAATTTTGTAAAAAAAATTCGCGCATTTCTAAGATTTTTCAATGCAGTGTTTAATGAAAAATCCCACCGGGATTCAATGAAAATTGTTGCATACCAAAAATCCAGCTTTTTATAAAGGAATTAGTATATATTCTTTGATTTTACAATGAGAATAGCACCAGGGTATTCAAATTTTGTTCAATCTCTTTTGCAAGATTATTCAGCCAACAAATATGGATTTATTACTGAATTTGCCAATTTTAACATCCGTAACTCATAGCAGTAATTACAAAATAGTTTTTAAAATATTTAACTATGAAACTAATTAAAAGTATATTTTACCAAAAAATCACATTTTTAAGTCAAAATCTGAAAATAAAAATGCTTAACAGCACTGAGTATCAAACTAAAGAACAATTAGTTTCGACTTAAATTTTACGTTTCAGCTTAAATGCCACTTCTGACTTTATTTAAACCTGAATTTTAACCCTGGGTTTAAATATTTCACTAACCAAAATTGACAAGCTAAAATTTTAACCCAAGGTTAAAATCTTGAAATCCCACATTTTCCAAATTAGTCTATCAATCAATCATCAATGAGCTTAGAAAGGGTCATTTAACTTTAAGTTATATTCAAAAAGTAAATATTTTGATTGAATAAATTTTACGTTTCAGATTAATTAATGTTTGCATGTTAACCCAAAAAACGGTTGTAAATGGAAATATGTTTTGTTTTTGGATATGTAAATAATTTAAAATTTAAAAACAGCTGATGAGCAATGGTTATGTAGTATCTCTACATAATTTCTCAGATTGGTTCAGATTTTTCCCGTGAAATTCAAATTTCCCTGTAGGATTATATTGAGAAAGTTTAATATTTAAGTAGCAACTCATTATTTTACAGAACTTTTAAGCTATAACTTAAATTTTGCGCATTCTTTATTTTTTGACTGTGATAAACCATTTCTTATTCAAATTTTTTTCATAATTACTATTTTAAAACTTACTGACAGTACATTATTGTTTTCCTAAGTTTATTTGCTAGTTTACCTTATCAATTAAGTAACATTAAAATGGTTGAAGACAGTAAGACCCATAAAATTGAGGAAATAGGAATACCATATTTCAGCATATCAGTTGCTTGGAGCCAACTTGTTCAATGGCACTGTGATCATTTTACAATTGTGGCATTTGATGTTAAAAAGATTTTTGCCAAAAATATTGATCAAAAATATTTGCAAAAGCAAAGTCAAAAATTGTTAGTAAAAATTTTTTGTTTGAAACCCTAATTAGTACCTGTCAACTGAAAGGAGTTCTGGTCAACCTGGGATTAAAATTAAAAACTTATCAAACAACAAGAACTTATTTATTCATGAGAAGATTTAAAATTAAATAGCTATTTAAATTTTTTTATATCATCACATTTAACCTTAGAAATTTGCAATTGTGTATTAAATATGCAGTAGTAAAATTGTTTTGTAGCTTAACTACTTTAAACATTGATAAGTTCTAAATTTTCCTGGCTATATGCAATACCACAGTATCCTGGTTGAGATCGGATACAGATGGAGTAATCCAGATTATTCAGATGTCCAGTGTAGACAGTACTCCCACAGTCTTTTTCAGTTCCATTCCAGCAGGGCTCATAGTTTCTAATTCAGCAAAATTTAATACAATGCATTATTACCAATTGGGTCTCACATGTTAACAATCAATGAAACTAATGGTAAAATCTTTAACAAAAATAAATCTAAAAAAAAAAATACAGTTTGCTCCACATGTATATTATGCATTTGATCTTACCTAATTCTCCCATTGTAGTTAAAAGAAGAAATTACACCCGTAACTTCCTTGTAATATTGTAAACACCCTGCAATCAAATAAGATTAAATAAAAACCAAAATTGAATTGGTATGTTACACTAAAGAAAAGGGAAGTGATTTGCAGTAAGTCAATTCATCTTGCTTTGAACCATTACAGCCTATAGATCTATGTACTGCCAAAGAACCAACAACAACAACAAACTCATAAATAATGCCTAATATTTATCCATTAAATATTTCAATATTTGCAACGTTTGATTCTGTTTAACGATTTGTGGTTGAATAGGATTTGTCACGTTCCTTGTACTCTCAAAGTTAAATTGATGTTATGGACAGAGCGTTTTCTGTCTATTGTTCAAGTGAGATGTTAGACTTGCCAGTAGGTGCTGGTGGATCGGGAAGTGGAGAATCCTCACAGCTGCAAGGAATCTAAATAAGGGATGAACATTAGGACTGAAAATATTAAATGTTGGGATCAGACTATGGTATCTTCTATCTTAGATCAGTTAATGAAATTTTGTCAGACCCCACCAAAACGGCCATTCATATTTTCTAAAAATCATTTGCTTGCATGCAAAAAGTAATATTCTATCTTAACTGAAGCCAATAAAAACACTCTCTATAATGCTTCTTTTTTCTGCCCAGCGATATTGCATTAAAATTGAAGCAATACAATCTTTGTCTAAATGTGTACTGATGGCATACCTGAGTGACTAGAATATTCCAAGCTCTGTCTGGGTCAACTTCATGAAGCCATTCGATAATTACTCTTAATAGAAAGGGTTAGTAGATCACTCAATACTCAGCTTCTCAATGTTTTCTTGTACATTGAGTGGATCAGCAGGAAATTTAGAGAAATGCGGGGGGGGGGTGAAGTGAAGTATGTGGGAATGCTTCTTTTTCCTATGCATCCCATTTAAACATTAAAATGATAGCGCTGCTTTGCAATAATAGCCTGATTGAGTTAAATCCCTTAAACTAAGCCTTAGGGCAACAGTTTTAAGTGATATGATCATATAGGTTTGATTGAAGATCTACAATTACGTACAAGTATACCTGCTTTCATCAGATTCATTTTTCACCCCAACTGGTTTTGGAAGTATGGGCATACTAAAAATGATCAGATTGTGATTTCTTTAGTTAATTTTAGGAATATTGAAAATGCCAGGATCAGAGAGATTATGATAAGAGTGTATCTTTATGAAATTTGATGATTTAGGATTATATTAACAAAAGAATCATTTGATCTAGATTTATTATTAATCATATTTGGTACATTAAGCAACTTTTACAAACAGCCTGTCAAAGGAAATTTGCACATTTTTAGTTTTTGCATGTTTGAAATGGCATGGTCAAGGGCTTTTAAAAAATGTATAATTTTTCATTTTTTGGACAAATTTTTTGTTGCAAACATTTTTGCTATATAACTGGATTTTGCGATAAAAAATTCAATTTTTGCAAATTTGCAAATTTTTTTGCAGATTCTAAAAGTAGAGCACAAGAGCTTTCTAATGATGTATCATTTGTCATATTTGGACATAAAACATGGGATTTAGAGGGGGGGGGGGTCAAATTGACCCCCCCCCCCCAGCATATCCTGGTTTTCAAGAACCCCAGCAGGGATAGGGTTAATATTGGTTTAAATCTAAACCCAAGTTCATTTGAAGTTTTGGACAATATAGTTTAGTTAAAGACTATTTGAACAGGAAAAAGATGTACATGGAGTAAACACCTTTCAAGGAGAGGGAGCATGATTGCAAGGAGGAGCAAGACAAGGAGCATCATATTTTATTAAAACAGATAAAGAAAAGATGCAAGCAGGGGCGAAATGGTTCAGAATCAATTGAGTCATCACCTTCTTTTAGAATTAACTGCTTCAATCCTTTCATTTTATGATCACTCCCTTTAATCAATTTTATTAGTCAGTTTTTTCACCTACCTGAGAATATTTAGATTTGTTTCTTTTCTCCCTCTTACATCAACATACAAATGCTGTCTGCTATTGTTTCCACAGAGGACTGGTAAAGGCTCATTGGCTCGAACAATGAATTGATCATTGTTGCAATCACCTGAAAATGAAACAAATGTCAATGATGCAATCAATCCCCAAAAATTAAATGTTTTCACTTATCATTTAAAAAATGTTATCTTCTTTTTTGTTAAAACTTGATGGCTCAGTTTAATTTTACAAAATATGTGCGCCATTAATGCCCATATGTAATTACTTGTCATAAACTAAACTTATGCCATAATGTTTAGATTAACCAAAGTAAACTGAAATAACCTAATTTTCTAAAGAAATGTACATTGTACATGAATACCTGCAGTAGGAGGACCAAGGCGAAAATCAAGCATGTCCAACCTACAGAAAATAATGTTGAAGAAATAAAAAAATCTTTAAAAAATTATTACTCACCACAGATCTACCTTTACAATTAATTATTTCAACCTGAAAACTTACACATTTTGATCTTACAGATAGGGCTGGGCGCGTTAACGGTGGAACGATCGTTCTTTGCCTAGAACGAACGGAACGATCAAGAACAATCCCATCGTTCCGAAAAAAAAACGAACGCTTAGAACGCGTTCTTAAAAATATTGGAACGATTAGTAAAAGAACGGAACGGGAATTGCTTGAAAAGAACGGTTAAAATCGTTAACACGTTCTTATTATCAAGAACTTGTTCTAAGTTGGGAACGCATTTTAAATCAGGAATGTGTTCTAAATCATCTAGAAATAGTTAAAGATTCGAGAACGGAACGATAAAAAAAAGAGGAACGAGAACGGAACGATTTAGCTGAAGGCCCTCGTTCTAGAACGGAACGGAACGATTTCAAAAAAGTCAGAACGTGCCCAGCCCTACTTACAGAGTTCATAGTTTTAGATACAACTTTGCATTTCGATCAAATAAATAGAGAAATTAGAATTTGCTGTGAGTTTGCAAATCCTTTGAATACCTCAATTGGCAGATTGGAGTTTTACAATCATGGCTGATTGTTAGATCACACTGCATGGTTTTGTTCTCCAATGGTTGAGGGTAGTTGGGAGATCTGAAAAAGAAGAAAATGTTTCTTTAGATCCCAACGACTCCCTCCCCCCAGTATTGCTTTTGGGTCATTTCTTGTATAATCTTCTGCCAGGGTCAAATTTTTTACACAATGTAAGAAAAGAAAATGTTCAACTTAAAATTGTTGTAACAAAATTAAAAACAAACCAACTGAAGGCACATCACTGGTAGGAACCTAGCTGTCTGAGCCAAGACACTTGCATCCCAGGTTCAGCCTTTTTAGGTGAAAATTATGAGAGGCGGGCGGGGGGGGGGGGGCAATTCTCTTGACTGGTCTGTATTGAAGGGAAGTAAAACTATTCTGTGTAACTTTCATAAACTTACTTGAACTCAAATTGAACATCTGATGAGATGGTTCCACAAGATACCTATTACAAGAAAGTTTCAAACAGTAAATATATGTTTACTCTCAATGAAATTCTTTTTAAAATGAAAATTCCACTATACTTCTCTAGGCGTTTAGATATTTTCAATCAAAATAATTATACTTTAGAAATGGATATCAGTAACATTTCTTGGTTTGCTGGTTAACCTTAATGATACAACCTGCTTGAATTTCCTAGGTTGGTTTGATAGCTGGGCTAGTAAGGTCAGGTTATGTTACTTTACTGTGTTGAATTAATATCAGGAACATTACTTGGCTTGCTGAGTAAATTTTACAATACAAAGCCTGCAGCTTTTGTTAAAATTGCCACTTTAGTGACTAAAATATAGTCTAGGCTGAACCCCCTGTAAGAATCCAACAAATTGGTGTATTTATAGTTGGGCTAGGTTGGGTTATGTTACTTTAACATTGTGAATTATTATCAAGAATATTATTTTGTTTACAGGGTAAAATCTACAACAAAAAGCTCCTGGCTTTTAATGAAATAACCTGATAAGTGACTAAAATATAGTCCAAGCTAACCCCACTCACATTACTTTCCTGTTGTATATAGGTGAGTTCCTACTTTTTTTTGGAAAGCAAAATATTATTTAAATTTTTTTGAAAGCTTATCTGTCCAAAATGATTAAAGTAAAAAATAATCATTTGTATAAAGGCAAATCTGAATAGCTTCTATTTGTAATGTTTTAACTATTTGCTGGTTAAAATTTGATAATGTTAGACTTATTTTGTGTGTGAGAATAATTGAATTATGGATCGATCAATAATAACCTAATTTGAACAACTGAATAAATTCAAAGTATGTTAAATGCTTTTTTATTTCCGATATGATGTTGTAAAAATGGTATTGAGCCTTAGTTCAGACTGTCAGCAGTCTAATTGATATAGCATCTCCGACATTAAATGTATTAAATGTCATCTCTCAACATCTTCCTATGAGGAATTTGCTGTATGCACAAGGTGTACTGCTTGAATTCTCTTGGTAAGTATGCAAGCTGGGCTATTAAGGTTCTAGGTTATGTTACTTTAAAATTATGAATTATTATCAGTATCATTACTTGGTTTGCTGGTTAAATTCTACAATTTACAACCTGGCTTATGTTAGAATAACCTGTTTAGTGACCACAGTATAGTCTAGGCTGAACCCCCTGCATGAGTCCCCCTGGTTAGTATGGAACTCTATCTCTAGGAGCTCGGAGTCAGACTCAATCTCAGAAGGAGCAAACTTACCACAGTATCTGAAGGATTAAACTCTTTTAAAGGATTGAATGCCATGTTTGTCTTACTACGATACCACTTAAAGCTCAGACAATTTTCTTTACTGCTTTACTGCACTTTTATAGAAAAACCTCAATTAAATTGCCTGCATTTGCCTACATGAAAAAAAGGATATCTCATTTATCCTTTATCTCGTGGGCAGACAAAGATGAAAACAGAAATTCCACTATGATTGTAAGTTCATTTAAAATTACCTCTACAGTCCTTTTTAATTAGTTGAATCATCATCATTTGCGTAAGACAACTGAATATTTGTCTCAAATCTAATTTTCTAGGCCCTGTATCTGTGGAACATGAAAGCACAACCATTTTAGCATAAAAAAGCTTTTGATTGTCAACAAACATTTAATTTTGTTAAAGTTACAATTATTTTTGAATAATAATAGACCTCTTGGCTGGGAACTTTTGAATGGTGGATATTGGGATTAATGCTTGATGGACTCTTTTTCTTAATCTTGAGATCAAATTACGCTTGTTCTCCTCTTGTTATTAATCTCCAGATTAATCAAGCAGACAGGATTAAGGATATCTCATTCTAGAGTTTTTAGCTCATAAGTAAATGTAAAATATTACCTATTAGATTCCGATCCTGTATTTACAATTATATAATCAGAACTGCAGTCTGTGTTTGCGGTTATATCAAACTCACTAAACTCATCCA
The DNA here is from genome assembly GCF_000591075.1 of Eurytemora carolleeae. NCBI lineage: Eukaryota > Metazoa > Arthropoda > Copepoda > Calanoida > Temoridae > Eurytemora > Eurytemora carolleeae. The sequence continues at coordinate 129,881 of NW_019396580.1, read as the reverse complement.
AAGATTTATGAAAATCAGAATTGGAAATTTATAAATGACATTTAATCTTTACTGGTTTAAGCTTGAAATCATTAAGTTTGATGTAAAACCACCCAAGTTCTTCAAGATGGCTGTAAAAGCTGAGAAAAATATTTTAGCTCATGAGTCACAGTGATCTTAGAGCTCTCACGCATTAATCGATGAGACTTTTGAAAATTGTTTTCTTGAAAAATAAATCCAAAAACAACTGGTTTAGCTAAAGCTTCGTAAAGCTATGAAACAATATAAGTAAGTTTGTGAGATAACATCGAAGCCCAAGGTAGATTGGACTCTATGTAGAGTTTGCTAAGCAATGTGTCTACCCTAACAGTCTAAGTAATTGAATCGCTTGTACAAAGTTCAACTTTTTCTTTAATTTATAAATCTATATCGGGGTTTGATGCAAATATTTTGTTGAATGATTTTCCTAAATTTTGCCAGAATCTTTTTCCCCGGCATTGCCTTGATGGTCCACTTACAGTTTAGAAAGGCAGGGTAGTTATCAGGATATCCTAGAATTAGAAATTCTTTATATTTAAAGGGACTGTTAGCGGAATTGCCAATGGCCCTGGATGCTAAGATGGTTCTTTTTGATTCACAACGCTACCCTTAAAAGCTTTGTTTGATCAAGTATAAATAAGAAATAAATGTTTATAATTTTGAATCTAAATTATTTTAATTATGGTTTCTCTACAAAGGTGATTTTCTGATTTCTCCTATTTGCAGGAAAACATATTAAAAATTGTTTTCTTCCTCGGTACTTAAAGGGACTGTAAAGGAAAAATGAAAAGGGGTATAGGACAAAACCTGTTCTTATCTGGAGAAATTGACATAAAACTGTGTCAAAATTATACCAAAAAGGACATATGTCAGATTTTGTATATAAGTTGCAGCATTAGACAGATCATATTCAACAGTTAAGCAACCAATCTGAAAACTACTATATCTCACAGCAATCTCAGGTTTGCTCCTGTAATAATTATTTAATTTTTATTTTGCATTTTTTTATAGATATAATTGATAATATTATTACATTTAATCCGTATAGTCCGAATTACGTCACAAGTACTCAGCCAATGGCAGTGCAGTATACTGGTCACATGATTTCTGTCTGTACCATGTGACAACGATACTGCACTGTCATTGGCTAAAGTTATTGTGACGTAATACGGACTATACGGACTATATTGTAATATTATTAATTATATCTATCAAAAATGCTAAATAAAAAATAAAAAATTATAATAAGAGCAAACCTGAGATTCTCAGGCTCCTGTGGAATATAATCGTTTTCAGATTGGTTGTGTAATTGTTGAATATGATCTGTTTAATGCTACAACTTTTATACAAAATCTGACATTTCTCCGTTTTGGTATAATTTTTGACATAATTTTATGTCAATTTCTCGAGACAGAAACATAAGATAGATGTCTTATAATTATTGTTCAAAACTTGAAATTCTCAGGTTTTATCCTATACCCCCTTTCATTTTTCCTTTACAGTCCCTTTAAATTTCTTAACTGTTCCTTTTACCTGGACTGGTAATAGTTCCGTTCCCCTCCATGCTAACATCTAGATCCTCTCCACAATCTATACTTGGAGGCTCCATAGTAACCTCGTCCTCGAGGTTAGAGTGCGTATCTTCTAAACAGATACATTTTACACTAATGGCCATTATCGTTTTAGGGCAATTTTTTAAACAAAATAGATAGTTTTTGGATCGAATTTTTGCATATACATTCTCTCAGAGTCGAAATGTGGCTTAAGGTTATAAATAACATGTTTAGAATAAACAGTTTTGAAAATGGTAAAATTTCTCAAATTCCAAAAACCTGAACATTTTACTTAACAACTAAAAAAAATATTTGCCTTTTACTTACACTTACTTCCCAAGAATTATAATTGTAGACTTGATAAGTTTGCTTTTTTTCCATTGTGAAAATGTGTACTCCGACCAAAGATTTAAACATAAACGATTTATTCAAAATTGTTGGTACATTTGTTTTGATAAATCGTCTTAAAAAATAATGCAATGCTAGGTGTACTAGCAAGTAAAGCTATAAAAAATAATGCAATGCTAAGTGTACTAGCAAGTAAAGCTATAAAAAGCTAATAACACTCATTTAGATAAAGAGTGAACTACAGTGAGAACCAGGAAGTTGTGGAATAGAAAGACGACATTCTAGAATTTAAAAAAAAATGTGTCAAAAAGCAATAAGTATTACTAAGTTATCTAATTACTTATCAACTGAAATTAATTTACATTTTGCATAATTACTGTGCCTCATGATCAAAATACTATTTAAAGTCATAAATTGAGTCTTAAAGTCGTCTTCCTATTCCAGAGTTTTATGGTTTTAACTGTAACCAAATGGGAGTTATTTAAAAAATAGATTAGTGATGAAAACCCCTTGCCTTGAGCTGCATGGCTGTTTAAACTCTCTTGAGCAAAATTAGAGATTGGGGTTAGTGCTCCCGCAGTTCCCTACATTAAGAAATATTAAACATTAAGAAATATTAAACAATAAGAAATATTAAACAATAAGAAATATGAAACAATAAGAAATATTAAACAATAAGAAATATCAAACAATAAGAAATATTAAACAATAAGAAATATTAAACAATAAGAAATATCAAACAATAAGAAATATTATAAACACTAAGAAATATTATAAACACTAAGAAATATTATAAACACTAAGAAATATTAAACAATAAGAAATATTAAACAATAAGAAATATTAAACAATAAGAAATATTAAACAATAAGAAATATTAAACAAAAAGAAATATTAAACAACAAGAAATATTACACATTAAGAAATATTACACAATAAGAAATACTAAACAATAAGAAATACTAAACAATAAGAAATATTACACAATAAGAAATATTACACAATAAGAAATATTACACAATAAGAAATATTAAACAATAAGAAATATTAAACAATGAGAAATATTAAACAATAAGAAATATTAAACAATAATAAATGTTAAACAATAAGAAATATTAACAATAAGAAATATTAAACAATAAGAAATATTAAACAATGAGAAATATTAAACAATAAGAAATATTAAACAATAAGAAATATGTAACAATAAGAAATATAACAAAAAATAGAAATAAAGAGTTTAAAAGAACTGTAAATGTAATCTTAAGTGACCCTCCATTTTTGGAATCGCATCAAACCGATTCACAACAGTTTCCTTTAAGCAAAATTGATAAAATTTTCTCTGTTTAAATTTTTTTTAAGGATGAACTTGCACGTTTTTTTGTATCAGAACTGAAGATTTTTTACTAACATTGAAAAAAAAACGTTATTTTAAGCGAACTAGACATTTTTAAGCATTTTTTCATTCGTGCTGACTTTTTTAAAACAAATTTTTGTATCTTTTTGAATTTATTTTTACAATAACAATATTCATCTTTATTATATTGATAAAATCGAAAAACGAAAAAATATTAAAATTTGATTTTGTTCCTTCTCTCAGCAAGCTGTGATCACAATTTAACCATTAAACATAAAACTTTCGTTTTTTCTGTTGCATAGTTCTGAGTGGGCGGATGCGTTTCATATGAAGAGTAAATCAATTAAACCTCATAGACTAGTGTTGTTTCAAGTATTAACATCAGTTTACATTCGAATAAGACCGGGAGGGAAATAGAAGAGGATTGTGTTAATAAAACTTTAGATTTATTTCTTTAATTTTAAATATTTTTATTATTTTTCAATATTACCTGGGTACTTCCGGTTTTTCCTGGAGATAAATAAACTACTTGAGATTCTGTAGTTGGTATTCCAAACAGAGTAATACAAAACAGCCATAGGGGATACATTCTATTTTCTGTTTACTGTTGTCTAAACCTAAAACAGAATATTCTATTTTCTGTTTACTGTTGTCTAAACCTAAAACAGAATATTCTATTTTCTGTTTACTATTGTCTAAACCTAAATCGGAATATTCTATTTTCTGTTTACTGTCTAAACCTAAAACAGAATATTCTATCTTCTGTTTACTATTGTCTAATCTTAAAACAGAATATTCTATTTTCTGTTTGTTATTGTCTAAAGCTAAAACAGAATATTGTATTTTCTGTTTACTATTGTCTAAACCTAAAACAGAATATTAAATTTTCTGTTTACTATTGTCTAAACCTAAAGCAGAGCCTTCTTTATTCTCTTTGCTATTGCCTAAGCCTAAAACAGAGCCTTCTTAATTCTCTTTGCTTTTGTCTAATCCTAAAACAGAGCCTTCTTAATTCTCTTTGCTATTGTCTAAGCCTAAAACAGAGCCTTCTTAATTCTCTTTGCTAATGCCTAAACCTAAAACAGAGCCTTCTTAATTCTCTTTGCTATTGTCTATAGTTTTTTTGCAATAATATTTTGTTTGTTCTACAGTAATCTCTAAAAATACCGACGAGTACTTGTTATGAAAATATATATAACGACATGAAAATATATATAACGACATGAAAATATATATAACGACATGAAAATAGACAATAAACTAGAAAATATTAGCCTTAGTAACTTTATTTATACTTTAGCTTCTCTTAATTAGATATAGCAGAACACTTGTATACTATTGATAGGTATAGGTAATTAACACAAGGATGATTTATTCTTGTTTTATATATTCATTATCTAATGAGCTGTATTGTGTAAATTAAATTTATTTTCAGACATTTATAGCGCTTCATGCCACGCTTCAGCCGATCATTTCACTTTTAATTAATTGCAAGCATTAAACTTCTACATATAATTATAATTCAAAGGGACAGTAAGCGTAAATTTAAATTATAATTCAATTGTAAAGTGACGTGTTCAGTTCACAACAGTGCCCTTTAAACCTTTGACGAAGTTGTCATTATTAATTTACATAAAAGTTTGAAATTATTGAAATTTTGTAGTTTCGAAAATGTTGCAAAAATCAAATATTTCCGTTCGAATTTTCGAAAATCACGTTCACTGCAAAGCAAGATGTGCACGCTCTCAAGGAAAAAACGATCAGTATTTTTCCAATTACTCCCTGTAAGACTTAAATTAGAAACAATCGCGTTACATTCTAAAAATTACATGTCTATGGCTACAAAATAATATAACAGGCTTTGTGAGGTAAAACCTATCGCCAAAGCGTTGCGACACTTTAAAGTCCTGTGTTGAATTCAAATGTTTAAATCTCAATGAAAAAAAGACCATGCAGGCTGCAGCATCAGAGGAAGAAACTTGGTAAAATCAGTGAAAAAGGGGGAGGAAGGGAGGTTTATGAAAAGTGTCTAAAATTAAATTTGAACTTTAAATGATTAAAACGATGAAATGATAAAAACAACATCTATATTTTTTGAGAAATATAGTTTGTCAAGATAGATGTATTTATTTATAGATATAAAGATTTTTAGATAGAAAAATAGATAGATATATTTATGTATAGATAGATAAATTGAAACATTAATAAATAGATAAATAGATCAACACCGTATGCTTATTGAGAAATGTACTTTATCAAGATTACCTATATCTGGTTTTTTGATTGGAATTATTAATTCAGTCCAGTTAGTTAGATTGTGTGACAAAGATAGATAGATAGATAGATAGATACATAGATAGATATATAAAAGTAAAAAACTTCAGATTTTTATGTTTCTTGGTTAGGTCAGGATTCTTTATATTTATGTTTCTCGGTTTGATTAGGAGAACCTTCATAATATTTCTGTTTCTTTTTTTCTTGATCAGAAAAAAAGAGGCTTCCTTCTATTCTTTTTCTTGGTTAATTTGAAAAGAGAGGTATTCTAATATTCTTATTTCTTGGTTAGAAAAAAAGAGGCTTCCAGCTATTATTGTTTCTTGGTTTGGCAAGATAAGCTTCCTTCTAATATATTTCTTGGTTTGCCAAGATAAGCTTCCTTCTAATATATTTCTTGGTTTGCCAAGAGAAGCTTCCTTCTAATATATTTCTTGGTTGGCCAAGAGAAACTTTCTTATAATATATTTCTTGGTTTGCCAAGAGAAGCTTCCTTCTAATATATTTCTTGGTTTGCCAAGAGAAGCTTCCTTCTAATATATTTCTTGGTTGGCCTAGAGAAGCTTCCTTCTAATATATTTCTTGGTTGGCCTAGAGAAGCTTCCTTCTAATATATTTCTTGGTTGGCCAAGAGAAACTTTCTTATAATATATTTCTTGGTTTGCCAAGAGACGCTTCCTTCTAATATATTTCTTGGTTGGCCAAGAGAGGCTTCCTTTAAATATATTTCTTAGTTTGGGTAGGTGAGGCTTGACATAGTCCTAGATATAGGCAGTGGATGGTGCTGATATGATCATTAATTAAGTATGTGTTGATAAAACTGACATAGAAAGTATATATAACCAGGAACAGGTTTATAATCAGTCAATCAACCAACACTCACCAGGAGATAACAATCTCGAAACATTTTTTTTAAAGAATCAAATCAGAATTGGATTCTAAAAAGTATTGATGTATTGGGGAAAGTGTGAAATTTTTGTTAAATATAAAATTGTCATTTTCTAAAAACAGACTTTGTAAAAATAATAATTTTTTCAGTCTTTTTTCAGAAAATAATAATTTTTAGTTTGATCTTTGACCCAATCAATATAAATATATAAAAATCATTATTATTTTTTTCAAAATGTTTTAATTTATGTTTAGAATACATCCCTGTAATAACTAGATGACCCAGGGACATTTTTTCAATCCTATTATATCTTATCATGTGTTAAGAAAAATTACTTTTTGGAGACAACTGTCAACTGAAGATTTTATCGGAATTCACTTAATATTAAGATAAACGAAGGGCATGTAAAAATGTTAAGAGAGTTTTATTTTTAATAGAATATACTTTAGATTAATCAGCTTGATCATTTTCTAAAAACTAGGTAAAAATGCGCTTTGGAGGTCATAGCATGAGTCAAAGGTTGACTGCTTTTGTGAAAAAATCGATGAGAATTTTGCCTATTACTTCTAATAACCTTGAGATAAGATCAAGTGCTTTAAAGTTTAAATATGTACATGAAAATTATCTAGAAAAAAAGGAAATAAAATTGACTAGATAAAAAGAAAGATATAAATTAAATAGAAAGCAAAGAAACTGAACTAAATAGAAATGAAAAAAAAATTGAATAGAAAGGAAGGTAATAGAATTAGGAAGAAAGGAAAATAAATTAGAAGGCAAGTATATGAGCTTGATAGAAAAGAAAAGTAAATGAATTAGATAGAAAGTAAAGAAAATGAGTTTGATTGAAAGGAAAAAATAAATTAGATAGAAAGAACTGAAAATAAATTAGATGGAAAGGAATAAAATGACATAGAAAGAAAGGAAAAAATTAACTAGATTCTAAGGAAATAACGAATACATACTATTTAGAAAGGAAATAAAGGTAACTAGAAAGAAAGGAAAGAAAAAAAATGAATTAGATGGTACGGAAAGAAATTGAACTAGATAGAAAGGACAGAAAACAAATTAGAAAGAAAAAAATGCATATTACAGTAGGAATAAGTTTACGACAATAAATTAGAGTGGATGTTATGTAAAATATTGAAATAACATGTTAAAAAGGGGCAAATGTTTCAATTCTACTAAAAGGACTTGCTGCTTGACCCTGGCCTCTGGTCTCGAAAAAAGGCAAAGGACACTGCCTCAAACCGACTCTTTTACAGACTTTAGACTCTCTCTGCCTCTGGTCTTGCTTCTTACGTCTCTGGACATGACGCCTCTTACCACAAAATAGATTGCAGACTATAGACTCTCTCAGTGATGTTACCCTCTTGACCATCCTTCCTCATTCCTGGGGTAGAACTTAGAAGGCGTGGAAAGAAAAGAAAATGAATTAGAAAAGAAATGAATTAGATAGAAATGAAAGAAAATGAATTAGATAGAAATGAAAGAAAATGAATTAGATTACTAGATACTAGATACTAGATACTAGATACTAGATACTAGATACTAGATACTAGATACTAGATACTAGATACTAGATACTAGATACTGATACTAGATACTAGATACCATATACTAGATACTAGATACTAGATACTAGATGCTAGATAATAGACGCTAGATACTAGATACTAGACGCTAGATACTAGATACTAGATACTAGATACTTGATACTAGATACTATACTAGATACTATACTAGATACTAGATACTAGATACTAGATACTAGATGCTAGATACTAGACGCTAGATACTAGATACTAGATACTAGATACTAGATACTAGAAATTATACTAGATACTTTACTAGATACAAGATACTAGATACTGGATACTAGATACTAGATACTAGATACTAGATACTAGATACTAGATACTAGATACTAGAAACTAGAAACTAGATACTAGATACTAGATACTAGATACTAGATACTAGATACTTGATACTAGATACCAGATACTAGATACTAGATGCTAGATACTAGACGCTAGATACTAGATACTAGATACTAGATACTTGATACTAGATACTAGATACTAGATACTAAGTATTAGGCCTGTATGCTGGAGTAAAAGGAAGAATGGAAGGATAAGATGAAGATAAAAGATTAACGTGAGAGATGGATCGAAGGTATAGATAGATAGATACTATACAGCACAGAACTCAAGGCAGCTTTGAAAACTGTCATTTGTCAAGACTAGGTCGACTTTCAAAAGTTGCTACGCCTTTGCAATTTAGTTTTATTTCACTATCTTACTTTTTCATTTTTGTAGCCTTACACATATTCATTTCAGAGCTTCAACGTTTGTTTAATTCAATTCAATTTTTATTAATTTATTGGGAAAATTTGGAAAGATTTCTGGATGGAAAATGGATAGATAGATAGATAGATAGATAGATAAAAAGATATATAGATAGAGTGAAAAGATCTAATTGCAGTCAAGGACATGGGGAAAAGTATACATTTTAAAGGATAGTTTCAAAGTTTAGTTTTTGGACCAAGTTACTTTCCTCTTCAAAAAATAAAATGCAATGAACCATAAAACGAGTTTGAAATCCGGGATTTTATATACTTCCGTTAACGAAATAAAGACTACAAACCTTTTCTTAGATGTTATTAGATAATAGAACCGTCAAACTAAACTTCGGAAGTAAGATTGAACCAGTACTAGCAATGTAAAATCAATTTTACCTTCTCCCTCAATCTCTTTTAAGGTGGGGATGGTAAATTTCTGATAACTAAGATATCGTTAAAAAAACTAATGGTAAAATGTGGGGCCTTTTCGATACGTTTATTCAATAAAAAATGAGAGAACGGTAATTGATTTAATTTTCAACAGGGCAATTACTGATTTACAACGGTAACCTTTTAACCTTTATTTGATCAAAAACTTTATAGATTTTGCTCATAAAAAGAAACTACAGTTCAAAATATCATACCTTTAAACAGATCAACATGTCTCCTTTATTGCGAAGAGAGAAACTTGAAATTATTGTTCCTTTAAACATTTGCCTTGCTTAGAGATGGATCATTTCCACTTTTTTTTAAAGAAACGATCGTTTAGATATAAAAACGAAGAACAAAAAACGGAAAACGAAATGGTCGTTTTAAAAAACGATCTTTGTTCCTTTTTTAACTATCGTTTTCGAAAACGACTCTTCGTTAATGGCCGTTTATGACGATCCTTTGTTGACTACCATTAAAGACGACCCTTTCTTAATAATCGTTAACGAGGACCCTTCGTTAAAAATCCGAGTTCGGGAAACATTCAGGTTATTTGTCTAAATAAAAAACATTTAAGAAAACCTTCATAACCTTATATCCTGAAGAAAAAAAAAATTAACTGTTATAAAACTCAGATACATTAGCGAGCACTTTTTAAAAAACAATCGTTTTCGTTTTTAAAGTTCAAAATGAGTGGTTCGCTTTTAGAAAAAAGTAAAAGTGATCGTTTTATAAAACGATTAACAATCCTAGCCTTGCTCAGACTTTAGACTTGTAATTATAAATTTTAGCATGAAAGGTATTTAATTCTGATAACTCCCTTATTGCTTCTACAGAAGAAATTCGTAAAGAGAACCCCTATGTTAAACATTATCATATCTTTAAAGAGATCAATATGGATGTCTTATTTTTTATGACTTGCTCAGACTTTAGGCATGTAATTATCCGGTTCGATTTCTAAAATGGTGTAGAAGAAAAATTTTAATCTAAGAATAAACCATTACCACCGATTGGATATAATTATAGAGTAAAGCCAGAGATACAGGTTGTTCTCATAAAAACATATGTGATGGATACATAACACTAGTTTCTTAGAGCGCTTCGTGATCAACCTTTTTATAAATCTTTTAATTTTGGCTGTGAGCATCTTCTCTTTGAACAGTATAAAACTATAACAAAAAAAGTTTGAGGATTTTCAAATATTTTTTCGCGTATTCAAAAATTTTACAAAACTCAAAAGATTTTGCAAGATTTTGAACATTTATAAACCTTCCCTGAAGTCATGCGAGGTCCCACACAAAATGTGGTTCCGATCGGTTCAGCCGTTTTGATATTTATTGGATACAAAAAGACAAGCAATGGTTATTTTTATATACAATGGGTAAAATTACAGGAAGATATAATACACTTTCACAAAATTGAAAAGAAAAATGTGAGATCACTTAATAACAATTTACAATATTGTGAAATAGGAAGACGACCGTTAGACCAAAATTATGATTTTAAAGTCCAATAAATATAAAATAATATAGAAAGTATTTTTTCTCAATTTCAGGGGACATCAGTTCCAAATTTCTAAAACTGAATGTTTATAGAAATGGACACAAATTGAAAGACTGGGTTTTTAGGATCCCGACCTATATCGAGAGTAAAAGTCAATAATTAAAACTATAACCAATCTCTTATTAAGCACGAGTTTTTTAGATTAAAACCCTTGACCGTTTTCAAGACAATGTCAGGTTTTCCATTTTCGAACATATTCTGAAATTTGAATCAAATTGTTGCGTTTTCGAGACAATACCCATATTCTCAATTCAGATCAAAACTCACTTTTTTATAACTTACAAAATAAATCACGGAAAGTCAAAATTATATCACAGGAAGACTAAATTAACTGCTAAATTGTTTCTAAACCCTTAATTTCCCTATTTTTATTTGTTAAATAAGAGAATAAATTTGATTTCGTTTTCCGCATTCTATAAATAAACAATTTCCCGGATTTCTAGTTAAATCTATATTGAAAGAACAAAATAATATTAAAATTTTGATTTCTCTCAATGATTTTTAAATTATAAAAGAACAGTATGTTTATATTTGTTTATATTTTACCTTATCAAAAAATATTCTTTTGTTACTTAAGTGCGTAAATGATTGAAATTTGACATTAATATGAATTCGAGTAATTGTCTCAAAACCAGGATATGCTCCAAAGACGCGACATAAGCTGACATGTTCGAAAATGAAAACCAATATCATCAAAAACTAATTCTCACACCTTATTATTAGCTTAAAGTTGACATTTCTTGTTTCTCAAAATTAGTTTTGGCCATTTTTAAGAATGTATGGTGTATTTTTGTTCAACTCGGCTTGGATTTATAAAGACATTATACGCTTGAAAAAGATAACTTTTCATTTGTTAGTTTAGGAACTAATTTCCCCTGAGTTTTAAAGGCAGTTTTGTCCTATTTAGTACAGAGAGTACATGTTTAATGGAACCCACCGCTCCTCTAGGTGTATGAAAGTGATTATTGATATTAGATGAGATTATACCACACTCTGCACTCCTCCATTCCATATGGTCGAATAGGCTTGAGACGATATAAACTTTAAATCCTAAAAATAACTAATATTTGATTAAAAATGGATTTTTCCGAGTTTAAACTAATTTTCATCGAATGTCAAAATTTCGAAAGTATTTGTTTCGATTGAAGCCTAGTTTTACTTGAAGATAACATTCGAGTTCCCTAATGACAGTTTTAAGATCGCACGAGATAATTTTTATTCAATTCCAGGATCAGATAATTTTATCTAAAATTAATAATTTCTGATTATCTTTGAGTGATCAACGATCATTAAGATTATTTAAAGTAATAAATTAATGATTATTTTTTTACAACAAATAAATTTTATTCTTTGTTAGAAACTTGACAACTAACACCCAAATAATTGAATAGGATATATCTGATATAGGGTTACCCACAAAGTATGAAACTTTAATGACAACCTGAAACTATTTTTGTATAACTATTCCAATTAATCTTAAAATACACGGAATTCCAGCAATGG
>NW_019396580.1:114609-116992 GCF_000591075.1 Eurytemora carolleeae | reverse complement strand
CTTCTCCATCTTTCTTCATCCTTCTCCATCCTTTTCCATCCTTCTTCATCCTTCTCCAACCTTCTCCACTTCTCCATCTTTCTCCATCCTTCTCCATCCTTCTCCATCCTTTTCCATCCTTCTCCAACCTTCTCCACTTCTCCATCTTTCTTCATCCTTCTCCATCCTTTTCCATCCTTCTTCATCCTTCTCCAACCTTCTCCACTTCTCCATCTTTCTTCATCCTTCTCCATCCTTTTCCATCCTTCTCCATCCTTCTCCAACCTTCTCCACTTCTCCATCTTTCTTCATCCTTCTCCATCCTTTTCCATCCTTCTTCATCCTTCTCCAACCTTCTCCACTTCTCCATCTTTCTCCATCCTTCTCCATCCTTCTCAATTCTTCTCCATTCTTTCCCTTCCTTCTCCATCTTTCTCCACCCTGTTATCAAAACATTGAATGAATGTTTAATTATCTAAAGATTTCTGATTTCAAATCCTTGACAAATTTTAAAAACAAAGAATTTTCTTCGAATTTAATCAATAGCTTGTTTATCAATCAAAACGGGAAATGTTAGAAATAATGAATTACAAGGATCATAATTATTAAATTCTTCTTGGTAATTCCTCATTCCCAGGGCCAGCTTTGCTTTCAAAACATCCCTTGCAAGGGTTTTACATAACTTTTAATTCTGCTTTATTAAATAGTCAAAGTTTAAAATATCAAATGTAAATACCATCAGATTTCAAAGAATTATATATCGACAATAGAAAGTTAGAGTTTCAGTCGAGTTTAGGTTTGCCGTTTACTTTGTTTGTTTTTTTTCTGTTAACCCTATCCCTGCTGGGGTACTTGAAAACCAGGATATGCTGGGGGGGGGTCAATTTGANATTTAGAATCTGCAAAAAAATTTGCAAATTTGCAAAAATTGAATTTTTTATCGCAAAATCCAGTTATGAAGTAAAAATGTTTGCAAAAAAAAAATTGTCCAAAAAATGAAAAATTATACATTTTTGAAAATATGCAAAAAGGTTAAAAAACAGAAATGAATATGGATAAAAATATGTTGAAAATTAGCCTAAAAATTATGTACTTAGAAAATATGAAATAGAAGAATTCAAGAGAAAAAGAATTAATACTTTATACCTTGAGATAAAACGATATTTTAAGGAAGGGGGGGATTGTCAGAATTTAATGGGTGGGTTTGATATTTCAATAGGCAGAGGAGGGGTAGGAGGGGGAAATTTGGATGTGTAAGGATGGGGAAATCTAGTTTAAGTTATGGACTCTGAATACCCTCAAGGTATAGATAATAAACATTACGAGGCATATCTTTCCTCTGTACACCATTAGAGGTAGATATACTTCTGTATTATTGTATACTTACTGTACACTATTAAAGGTAGATATACTTCTGTATTATGATATACTTACTGTACACTATTAGAGGTAGATATACTTCTGTATTATTGTATACTTACTGTACATGTCCATGAGAGGTAGATATACTTCTGTATTATTGTATACTCACTGTACACCATTAGATATACTTCTGTATTATTGTATACTTACTGTACACCATTAGATATACTTCTGTATTGTTGTATACTTGCTTGGGAACCCAGCGTTGCTCAGGGTACTTATAGTTATTTCCGCCGTTTACCCGCGCTTGGTCGGACATTTTCCCCTGTACAGGTAAACCCACTTAACTTAGAATATTATAACTAAGCTAAGAACATTCCCGTGGTTCTCCCGAGTTTGGTAGTTGAAAAAAGAATGTATAGTATTGTGGAAAACTTGGGAATCATTTGAGACCTATTAGACGTTTTTACTGTGTATATTTATTAAACAAAAGCGCAAATTCAATCTTTAAATCCTCAAAGATTGATCAATTTAGAGGGATGATTTTGAGAATCGGGGTTAAAAAAAATGCAATAAAAATACTTCAGTAAACTAATTTTTTCTTTAAAAACAGGATAAGTAAATAAAAATTAACTTTTATCTTCGAAAATAAGTAATCTTATTCAGTTATTGGTTTCTGTAATGAATTTGAAGAAATCTGCGAACAAATTCATGAAGAATAAGAAATTCAAGATAATGATGAAAAGGAATTACTAATTCTAACATTGATTTACAAAGAAAATGTCAATTGAAAAATGTATTCCAAAACATCTAATCAGTTTACTGTAACATTTTTTTTTACATTTTTTGTCGTCGTTATTTAATAATTTTAAAAATATCGATTTTCAAAAATTAATCACACAAATGGATGATTTTTAATGTCGACTTTGCGCTCAAACTCAGTAGTTCTACATCATTAAAACGCTATTTATGTCTCAAATGAATCCTAAAAATGTCTACACTACATTCCTAGATCAACTACAAGATGTTTGTGAACATATTT
>NW_019396580.1:96020-114178 GCF_000591075.1 Eurytemora carolleeae | reverse complement strand
CCCATCCCCCAGCAACCAACTGAATTCACAATGAGCAATGACGTAAACATAATATGAAGACGACGTTAAACAATTCTAATGTTGTTACAAAGTAAATAGCTTTACTACTAGGTTATTAATGGTCTGTTTACACTGCACGTGGCGGTGTCTAATGTTGATTGAACTATTGAAATTTAAACCTTGAGTCGTCTTCATCAAATTCTAAACATTTCTGATTCTCACTGTAGTTCCTAAAATCTTAGTTTCTTTATGTATCACAGTTTGAAACCAAAATCTATCATACATTTTGCCCAATTCTTTAAACCAAATCTTTAACCCGTGTATAGCTTTGAATTGTTTCACCCAGGGCTACCAACAACTAATTTGGGTTGGAGTGTCAGATCGAAGGCCTGACCTGGTCCAATATAAGTTGCTTAACATCATAGTACAAACAGTGATAACCAGAAAAATCTGAAATTGAAAGACAACTTTTAGACTTAAGTTGGGCACAGCAATTGTGCATTGTAAACAGACCCATTTCAGTTAATTAGAGATTTAATTTACTAAAACTATTTGCTTAGCAACAATATTAAACACACTTAAGAATTGCNTATATATATATATATATATATATACACAGATATGTATTTGTATTTTTAACTGTTTATTTTTAGATATTTTTGACTGTACAGTATACACATAGCTGTTTTTTCCTAGATATCTGTATATCTAGCTGTTTCTCTATACATTTCTATAACTAACTGTTTATCTTAATAACTGTATATCTAACTGTTTCTCTTTATATCTGTATATCGAGCTATTTAATGGATATCTAGTTATCTAGCTATTTTTCTAGATATATGTTTATCTAGCTTATTCTCTATATATCTGTATACCTAGCTTATTCTCTTTATATTTGTATACCTAGCCTATTCTCTAGATATCTGTGTATCTAGCTTATTTTCTATAATATTTGTATTTTTAGCTTATTCTCTAGATTTCTGTATATCCAGCGAATGCACATATAAAGCTGTTTCTTTAGAAGCTAGTTATATCAAGCTATAGTTATATCAAGCTATGTCTAGGTGTTTCTCTAGAAAATAGCTGTATATCAAGCTAAATATTGCTGTATGTCTAGCTGTATATCAAGCTTAATATGTCATATCTGGCTGTTCCTCTAGAGGTTAGCTGTATATCAAGCTTAATATGTCATATCTAGTTGTTCCTCTAGAAGCTAGCTGTATATCAAGCTTAACATGTCCTATCTAGCTGTTCCTCTAGAAGCTAGCTGTATATCAAGCTAGATATTGCTGTATGTCTAGCTGTATATCAAGCTTAGTATGTCATATCTAGCTGTTCCTCTAGAAGCTAGCTGTATATCAAGCTAAATATTGCTGTATGTCTAGCTGTTATCAAGCTTTATATGTCATATCTAGCTGTTCCTCCAGAAGCTAGCTGTATATCAAGCTTAATATGTCATATCTAACTGTTCCTCTAGAAGCTAGCTGTATTTCAAGCTAAATATGTCATATCTAGCTGTTTCTCTAGAAGCTAACTGTATTTCAAGCTAAATATGTCATATCTAGTTGTTTCTCTAGAAGCTAGATGTATATCAAGCTAAATATTGCTGTATGTCTAGCTGTATTTCAAGCTAAATATGTCATATCTAGTTGTTCCTCTAAAAGCTAGCTGTATAATAAGCTAAATATGTCATATCTAGTTGTTTCTCTAGAGGCTAGATGTATTTCAAGTTAAATATGTCATATCTAGCTGTTTCTCTAGAAGCTAGCTGTATATCAAGCTAAATGTGTCATATCTAGTTGTTCCTCTAGAAGCTAGCTGTATATCAAGATAAATATGTCATATCTATACTGTTCCTCTAGAAGCTATCTGTGATTAAAGCTTAATATGTCTGTATATCTAACTATTTCTCTAGAAACTAGCTGTATATAAAGCTTAATTTGTCTGTATATTTAACTATTTCTCTAGAAGCTATCTGTGATTCAAGCTTAATATGTCTGTATATCTAACTATTTCTCTAGAAGCTAGTTGTATTTCAGGCTAAATATGTCATATCTAGCTGTTTCTCTAGAAGCTAGCTGTATATCAAGCTAAATATGTCATATCTAGTTGTTCCTCTAGAATCTAGCTGTGTATCAAGCTAAATATGTCATATCTAGTTGTTCCTCTAGAATCTAGCTGTATATCAAGCTAAATATGTCATATCTAGTTGTTCCTCTAGAAGCTAGCTGTATATCAAGATAAATATGTCATATCTAGCTGTTTCTCTAAAAGCTAACTATATATAAAGCTTAATAATAAAGCTGTTTCTCTAGAAGCTAACTGTATATAAAGCTTAATATGTTATATCTAGCTGTTTCTCTAGAGGCTAGCTTTATATTACGCTAAATATGTTATAACTAGCTATTTCTCTAGAACCTATCTGTATCAAGCTAAAAATGTCTGTTTATCTAGCAAAATATTTTTTCAGATTGAGGTAAATATNAATGTAAAGGTATCTTTCCATCAGCCTATCCTACACATTCATACTGAATGTCACAATGCTAAAATCTGAGAAAAAATTACAAATATCATATTTTCTGTGAACCCTTCAGTTTTCGGTATATTTAGACTTCATAGTGAAAAAAGCCATATATTCAGACAGATACACAAATATACAGCTTAATTTATTGTTTAACATACCTACCAACCGTGATATTATTATTATTATAAAGATTTATTCACACACAAAGATATAAATACATATATAAATGGTGTAGTTTAAATTTGTATACAGGTTTCCAAAAGAAAAGAGAAAAATATGCAAAATTATGCCAAATAAACGACATTGATCATTACTCATTAGATAACATATTTATCTTTTCAGTTTTTACGCAATTATCGAATCCTTCAACATATAAATTATTCGCTCTTTTATTTAAAAGTTCTTGTAAAACCGGAACTTTCCATGCATGTTTCAATGGGACATCAAAATATTTCATTTGTTTCTTAACAAACATTTTACTAAGATCCAAAGGATTTACAGAACAATCATTTGCAATAGAAAATAAATTTTTGCAAAGGTCATTTTTACATAAATTAGAAATAAATCTAATCCAAAGCTTAGAACTTGCTTCAAATTTCAGTTTAGTAGCTTTGGCAAAATTTTTTACAAATTTTCACCATTCCCTGAAGACCTGTTCTGCTAGGAGAAAGCAGAATAATATCATCTGCATATACCCAGATGCCCATATAAACACCCTGGATTTGACATCCAATCGTTGAACAACATAAAAATAATTGACCGCTTAAACTTTTGTAATAAAGAATTTAAGTTTCAGTTTCTGGATTAAGTGATCGGGATTCTCGGGATTAAGGGTTTCCAATTCCAAAGTTCCCAGCTCTGATGTTGTAATCTCGTAAACCTTAAATATTTCCAACTATGAATCCTCCTAGAAATAAATTTTACTAAATAAAATATCCGAGGTTGGTATATCAGTAAAAACTTGTAGATTTTATGAAAATAAGAAAATATGTTTTTTGCAATTTGAATTCATAACTTTGTAAATCTGTTCTCTTTTGTTTTTATGGGATTCGATTATAGATCTGGTTTATATACTAAACGTAAAGAAATATGTAAAGTTTTAACATAAAAGCTAAAGTTTTGAAAATAACGACTAAAAAACTGCAATATCCTTCCCTTTATGATAATAGTTTACATACGGGGTGGGGTATCCCACAAAAGATGAAAGTTCATGAATCGCTTAAAGATCTCTTTGATCATTGAAATGATTTGTAGCCTTCATTCGTCAACCTAATTTTAGAGGTAACATTCTTAACTGACCGGGGACTTGAAATATTGCCCTAGACATGTACATTCTAGAGAGGAAAGGTAATTACTTTTAACTTTAGCTTTTAATGTTACGTTTTATGGCCTTTTCTACATATTTATTCTACTTTTTATTTAAAAAATTGACAAAGATATTTTTTGTTTAAACAATTATGTTATACTGTATTCTGATATCTTTGGCGGATTTGCTGTCCTGTCTAGTGTATTCAATTATCTTTGGTTACGCTGCTGTGTCCTGTCTTGTGTATTCTAATACACAATACACAAGGTAACCCTCCTGTCTGTCTTGTGTATTCTAATACCTTTGGTTACGCTGCTGTCTGTGTAGTGTATTCTAATACCTTTGGTTACGCTGCTGTGTCCTGTCTAGTGTATTCTAATATCTTTGGTTACGCTGCTGTGTCCTGTCTAGTGTATTCTAATAGCTTTGGTTACGCTGCTGTGTCCTGTCTAGTGTATTCTAATATCTTTGGTTACGCTGCTGTGTCCTGTCTAGTGTATTCTAATACCTTTGGTTACGCTGCTGTCCTGACTAGCGTTTCCTTTTTCTGGATTTGCTGTCTTCTCTAAATTGTACTCTAATACCTTGCTACACTTCTGTCCTGTCTAGTGTATTTTATTATCTTTGGTAGTGGTGACATGTTATTATTGAATGAATAAACTATAGTTTACAAAATGACTGATGGATTTTCAGCCAAGCTTGAAAGATATAAAGTGTGAGCTGCTGTGTTGGTGTTTGATAAAACCAAGACAGGATGAAAACTATTAGTTTAACCAAAATGGCAAATGACAACATGTGAAAAATACATTTTGGAATTATGAATTATCAATTTTTGAAAAAGACGTGTTTTCACGGAAAATTTTTTTATTCAAAGCAAATCATTTAATCAAAATTGTTCTGATTTAATATAATTATCATTTAATCAAAATTGTTCTGATTTAATATAATTATAAAATGTTTTTTTTCCTCTCTATTTATAGAGAGAAACATATAGTAGAACATATCCATAAATGGATATTTGAAGTTACAGAAGAAAATATCCAAAGACGGATATCTGAACATATAGAAGAATATATCCAAAGACGGATATTTGACCATATAGAAGAAAATATCCAAAGACGGATATCTGAACATATAGAAGAATATATCCAAAGACGGATATCTGAACATATAGAAGAATATATCCAAAGACGGATATCTTAACATATAGAAGAATATATCCAAAAACGGATATCTGAACAAATAGAAGAATATATCCAAAGACGGATATCTGAACATATAGAAGAAAATATCCAAAGACGGATATCTGAACAATAGAAGAATATATCCAAAGACGGATATCTGAACAATAGAAGAATATATCCAAAGACGGATATCTGAACATATAGAAGAAAATATCCAAAGATGGATATCTGAACAATTGAAGAATATATCCAAAGACGGATATCTGAACATATCGAAGTATATATCCAAAGACGGATATCTGAACAATAGAAGAATAGAGCCAAAGACGGATATCTGAACATATTGAAGTATATATCCAAAGACGGATATCTGAACAATAGAAGAATAAAGCCAAAGACGGATACATGAACATATAGAAGAATATATACAAAGACGGATATCTGAATATATAGAAGAATATATCCGAAGACGGATATAGATGTAAAATGAAACTTGTCAAATGAAGATATGAGAAGAATCGAAGGGAGCCGGAAATAGAAAGTTTAGAATTATAATAGAAAAGATAAATTCCGGAAACATCAATCATAATGTGGATCCGATACATACCATTCAAGAAACCAGCAGAGAATTCAACATCATCACTTGTTATCATACAAGAAGGGGTGGGAGGGGAAGAGGAGGGAAAGGGAAGGGAAGAAGAATGGAGGGGGGAGGGGGGAAGAAGGAGAGGAAAGGAAAGGTGTAGGGAGGGGGAAGCGAAGGGGTTTACTGGAAGGGATTGGGAAAGGAACAGGGTAGTGAATAGGTAGGGAAGGTTGGGTTAGAGTAATTTAGGTTAGGTTAGAGTAGGTTAGGGTAGGGAAGAGTAGGGTTAATTGGTTAGGTTAGAGGAAGTTACATAGGTTAGGCTAGAGTAAGGAATGGGTAGGGAAGAGTAGGGAAGGTTAGGTTAGAGTAGGGAAGGTTATAGGTCAGAGTAGGGAAGGGTAGGGAAGAGTAGGGTTAAGGTTAGGTTATAGAGAAAGAAAGGTTAGGTTAGAGTAAGAATTAGGTTATAAGGAGAGTAGGTCGAAGGTCATGTTAGATATAGGGAAGGTTAGGTTAGGTTAGGTTAGGTTAGGTTAGAGTAGAGAAAGTATGGAAGAGTAGGGAATGATAGGAAATGGTTAAGGAAGGATAGAGAAGGGTAGGGAAGGCTGGGGTAGTCGGCACAATGTTGGCACACGGGACACAACATTTTTTTGGCGCGCAAAATATGCTTCCCCTCCCCCCTACACAAATGCTCTCGTACCCCCCTGAAGCACCCACTAGGTCGGAAAAGGGTTAGGTTGGAAACTCAATAGGTTCGTTTCCTCTAGGTTCGATGAGCGGGTACCGAAATCTGAGTGACAAATGAAAACCAGAGTTTCTGAAACATATTGTCCGCATAACACCAAAGCCGTAAAATCGATTTTCATGGATTCAGCGGCATTGCGCATATTTTCCTCATATCAAACATTTTGATCTCAAACCTGAGCGTCTCTTTCGTTCAGAACTCCTACACAAAGATCATAGTTGAGATATTTTTGTGAATTATGTTTTTTCTCGTTTTTTGTTTTTTTTATTTTTCACGTATTTTTTTTCTTGGTATATTATTGGGGAGGCCCGGCGGTGGGCTAAGGAGGCTGAGTTTTGAATGAATTGCGTCGGCCGGGTCGGGCTTTAGTCATTTCCTAATGAAACATTACTGTTTGAACTGCTTAATTTCAGTGTTTTTTTGCTAAGCGGTTGGATAAAATTTATATTCATGTAAAGATATAATGTAAAAATCGATTGTTCTCGAAGCTGAAAACTGATGAATTGACAGCTCATCTCATGAATAAAATGGATTAAATACTATCACCATGGTCTGGATTCCTCAAATACTTAAGGTATGAAATTCTAATGTCTGGATTCTTATGGCGTAACTGATTGTGAATGGGGGGGGGTTTGCGTCTATAGTACTTTTTAGGATTTTTAGATTTTATTTTACATTTTAGGTTGCCTGGGATGCGACGAAGCTAGGAATAGCCCTGAAAGGCTACAAACAGGAAAGGGCTCTGGTCGAATCAAAGAAACATCAGATCAGCATTTTCCGGCGGAAAGAGGCGGTTAAAGAAATCCGCCGTTTATACGAGGCGGAGAAATATGAAGAGCTGGTCCGCCTGTTTGTGCCGGATGTTGTATTGAATAAGGTTGAGGAGTTTGTGGATTTATGGTGGCGGATTTGGGACATTTATTGGATATTCATTCTCATACGGATACTGTTAGGAAAACTTAATCAAACAGTAATTCTTGGAGATTTCTCGTTGATTTTTAATTATTTTTAAATTAATATTGAGTTTTTAAATCTATTCCTATTCAGTTTCTTGTTATCTCCTCCCTCTCAATTTTTAGTTTATTTAAGGGGTATATGAACAGTCCCCCCCCCTCCTACACAATTTTTATTCAATTTGTGCCTGAATTATTTCCTTCAAGAAATTATTTCAAGGACTGAACATGGTCGTAATTTTAATTGACCCTTTGTGAGGTACGTCTGATTTCCAACAACACTCTTTCAATCATTATCTAATCAATTATGTGGAAGATATTGTCGCTTTTATAACTTGAAAACTGTTTATTTAATAAAATTTCTGACATTTTCTTTCCAAGTACAAATCTGCAGAAAATTTGTTGAAGAACAATTGTACTCGAAAATAATGTTTTTTTTTATAGAAAAACGCAGGTAGATTGAAATTTTGGTTGATATTTTACCCCATGGATCCGCATATTTTTGCGGATCCGGATCCAGGAAGCCAAAATCTTACGGATCCGGATCCTAAGTACTGGTCTTAATAAATATTAATCCAAAACTTACGTTCGTTTAATAGATGTTTATTTCAATTATTTGACACCATCAACACCAGAAATCAAAACCGGTTTTTCAAAAGTTAAACAGTACATCTTAACATGACACTTCTTTCTTGGATATCGAATGCGTTCTAAAGTAATCTTGGGTTTGTTTAAGCATTAATCTTGATATCCACCATTCTAAAGTTTTTGGCTCTGTTCATTTAAGAATATCTTTAAAAAATAATTTTCTTTTCTTTTATTATTATTTGTTTATGTTTGGTTTTGTAGTATTTGTACCTGGGAATTCTGGTTACATTCATCCTGATGAGTACTTTCAATCTCTAGAGGTTACCATGGGGGATATATTCGGTAAGAATTATCTATTATTTTAATTATAAGTTGTTATGGAGAGTCAGGGGTGTATATCTTTCTTTAAAATCATCCCCCCTAATTTTTTAAATTGATTTGTTTCTAGGGATTTTGGAGCAAATAAAAGAATTTCATTCGGAAAAAAACTGAATTTGCTGCCTTGTAACTAAAAATTAAAAAAAACTTTCTAGACTTTAAAACATGTTGAAGTTTGCATTTATTAAACTATGGTTAGTCGTTACAACCTGTTTGTTTTTGGGTCATTATTTTGCTTTTATGTCATGATCCTGACTTAATATTAAAATTTATTATATTTACAATTTAAACAAATGTTCTTTTCTTACGGTATGGCAAATTGTGATGCTTACAAAGAATTAAGGCAAATTACTTACTGAAGGTGCATCATATTTTAGATAAAAGTCGGTGAAATTGTCTTGCACCTTGAAAGTTTCAGTATGATTAATAAATCCTCAAATCTTAATAAAACTGTAGTTCAGTTTCAAGGAAGAGTGTAAACCAAACTCAACTCCTTATTTTTAACAAGTATTTATCGTTGGTTTTATAATTAAAAACTTTTCCAATTAATTTTCATTTCTAAATTATATTAAATATACTGTATGTATTCAAACTAATACGTGCTCCCCATTATTTTTAATTAAAGGAACTGTTGTCAAATTTCAAGTAACCCTTCATCTAAGATTCCTAATTGTAACCTTGAAACTTTAATATGATCAATAATGTGGAAGATAACGTCGTGTTTCTCTCTTGAAAAGTGTTTATTCTGAGGATTTATCCATTATTTCTGAAGCTAAGCAGAGAAACCTCAGTTCAAATTAAAATAAACACTGAACAGTTTTCATAGAAAAAAGCTATGGATATTTATTTCATACTTGATGAGACAAAGCTTTGAAGGTTACCATTGTGAATCGAACATGCAACTCTTATCAATGGACAGTTGAAATTACGCTCACAGTCCCTTTTTAGCTTTTGATTACAATATTTTCTAATCTAATCGTTGTACTTTTAGACCTTGATGTACACAGAACCTGGGAGTTTAATACAACACAGCCGCTTAGGTATACATTCTTTGAAAACAGTGCTTAGGATCCATTCAATTTTGATGTGGATCCGGATCCGCATCCTGGATCCGCATTGGAAAAAAATGGATCCGTATCCAGAGATGGAATTTAAAGAATTTGAGCCGCGGTTTAAATCCGCCAAAACCCGGTTTAAATTACGCGCCGGCTTAAATCTTGAAACATTTTATACAATTTTAAGTGGAACCAACCATATTTAAACCGTGGCTTAAATTTAATCCGCCGCTCAAATTCTTTAAATTCGGCCACCGGTCATTTCTTTAAGATTTACTGAATTTTTTTAACAAAAAATAATTTTCAAATTTTTTGTTTTATTTTTTCGCTTATTTTTATCCTAAAACTTGATGAACCATTCAGAAATGAGGAAATTTTAAAATTTTTTTTTCTTCAAAATTTAGGAGTAAATTATTTTTTTTTGACAGTTTTTGGTTGATATTTTACCCCTTGGATCCGGATCCAGTAAACCAAAATCTTACGGATCCGAATCCTAAGCACTGATTAAAAACATTTAAAACAAACCAAAAACGTCTAAGTTTTTAGTTGACACGAAAGCCGTTTAAGATTGAATAATACTTGTTGGTGATACAATCATAGGTTTCGGAAAATACTCAATTTTTGGTATGATTAAAAAAAGAGAAAAGTTTTTTTTTTGTCTGAAGTTTTGTTTTGATTTGGTAGGAGTCCGACGTTACCGTTTGTAATCTACGGAATCCCGCTGGGCTGCCTTAGGCTGGTAAATCTGGGAGTATATCACTACCTTGGAGTAAATATTATTGGTGAGAAACTATTAACATTTTAATTGCTAAACACGTTACTTAATTGGGTTTTCTTTAAATAAATAAAACTTGGGTTACTTGCGCTCCATGGGGAACATTGTAGGAATTTATTCTTGGACATCAGAAAGGTGCTCAGAGCTGAAAATTTTATAATTATTACAGATCGCTTAATCTAAACATCCACTGTTTGATTTCTGCTTAATCCAGCTCTTTTCCATTTTTTGGGATTTCCGACCAATAAGAGTTCTGTCATGAAATGGTGCAAAAATTTCATATTTCCCGGATCTATTTGCTGTTCGGGATTCTGCATACACCACTCTGATTAGTTAAATTTAAGAAACTTTCCGGGAAACAAACCAAAGGTTAAAATAATCTTAAGGTTAACAAAAAGAAGAGATAAGCATTGATCTATTTATCCACAATTCTAAAGTTTTCAGCTCAGGTCTCACCATTAATCATGGTGAACAGGATGTTCAAGCACTTCTCCTAGTTTTAACAACAACTTCAGAACTAACAATGCAATGTTTTCTATTACAAATATTGCTATTTGATTTGGTTTGGTTTGGTTTGGTTTGGTTTGGTTTGGTTTGATTTGATTTGATTTGATTTGATTTGATTTGATTTGATTTGATTTGATTCTCTCAAAAATGATTTTCCACTAATCCTCATTGTGCTAGAATATTTTAATTCTAACTTATGGAAGAAAAAAAAGAATTTTGCGAGCAAAATAAATTTTTTTCGGTAGGAAAAGTACATAAGCTAATGGAAATTAATAGAATTTTTCTATCTTTTATTATTTCAGAAATATTTTGGCTTTTATATCGCCGAATTAGGGGTAATGAATTAATTTTGGGCGGAGGTAACGATTTCCTTTCTCAAAATCGATAACTAAAAAGACACAATTTTTCAATATTTATATCTTCCGCATACAAATCCCCTAAAGGATGCATTTTAAAAAGAATAAATGGCGTCGCAGACTATTTTTTAAAACTAGTAATTACTTGTCCAAGTTCCCAACCCGTCTAGCTTTCAAGCTTTAAGGAAAATAATTGCTTTCTCCCCTTCATAACTAATAATCGCTTCTTCAACATTTAGTCTAAAACATTGTTAAATTTAAAATAATTTTTTCCCCCGTTGTCCTAATATATCAGCATTATTGTATTTGAAGAACAGTGGATAATGTTAAAATTTACTTGATTATTTAACTTAATAAATTTTGTTTTTATTTAGAGAGAAAGTTGAAATCCAGAAGAAAAAGAAGAAAATTCCTCCTCATGATTTTAAATTCGTCGTACAAATTGGCGTTGTGTGCGCCATCGGCGTATTTAATCGTCCAACCTTCCTCTTCTATGCATTTTCACCGTTGTTCTTCTGGTTTCAACGCGGCGTCTTCAATCATTCAATGTTCACACCTTTTCAAACTTTTAACTTCAGGTATTTAAAAAAAATTTGGGAATTGATTTTGTTATGATCTCCCTTCTCTTTCTTTCGAATAATAAATTGTTAATTACATTTTTCTTCATTTTTTTCTCTCTTCCCCTCGTCCTCCTCTTAGCTGATCTGATTTGGTCTGACGATCATATCAGATCTGGTCTTGTCTCGTCTTGTCTCGTCTCGTGTCGGATGATGATGATGAGATGATGATGAGATGATGGTGAGACGATGGTGAGACGTTGGTGAGACGATGGTGAGACGATGGTGAGATGATGATGAGATGATAAGGAGATGATAAGATGATGAGATTTTTATGTGGTCACTGGTCATAGGGTGTCCCTAAAAGTCTGATATGTTGATTGATTGATTGATTGATTGAGTAAAACATTAATAATATTTAAAGGATTGCGTTGATGCTTCCAATATTCGTGGGAACAAGCCTTCTCCTCATACTGACTGATTCCCTTTACTACGGTGATCTAACTATACACAAGTTGTGGCATTTATCCATGAAATACTCAGACTGGAAGGTATACATATTGCAGGGGCAGATATTTTTATCTAATAATCACCCCCTTAAACAAATTTGAAATGCTTAGGGTTTTTAGTGCTGAATTGAATATAGATAAATTTTGGGGTAATGGGAATAACATGAACTGAGCTGAAAACTCTAAAAATGGCATAATGTATAGGTCTACTACATAAATTGTTAAATATGTAAATGCAGGTTTACAGCATATCAAGTTTACACGATATTTGCTTCATTTTGACACTTCTGATTTTCTGCTTAATCCTCTCTTTTGGATATCCCTGCTGTTTACGAACCAAAAAGAATTCTTTCATTGATTGCGCGACAAAATTTTTAAAATTTCTTGGTTTCTGATTGGCTGTTCGGTTTCTGCAATCGACACCTGATTGGTTGTAGTTTAGACAACTATTAATGTAAGTCTTCAGAAAATTATGTTTATGTTTATGTGGTGTTGATTCTCAGGACTCCTATTGGAGTATAATGAGAGTTTCTTGATTTTACTGTAAAAGATTTTAGTTCAGCTATAGTTCTGGCCATCATTGTTCATATCATTCACATTTTCACGTCTTGATCTAACATTATTTAGAATTCTTGGCATTCTGAATTGTTGCGGGTAAATTAGTCCATGGTTGGACAACTCGATTGCTGAAAAATTTCCTTTGCATTGTTTTGTTTGTAGATTCATATAGTTGTCAGATTGACGAGTGGTTCTTAGGCTGATGTCTTGGACCCTGATAAACCATATATCTGGATTAACAGCTATCTTATGGTTCAGAGTTTTGTATGTATCATGTCAAACCTTAACCTCCTAGCTTCCAAGGTTCGGATACCAACTTCCTTTATCTTGTCCTCATATGATACACTTTGCAGGTTTGAGATCATATTTATGGCTCGCTTTTGTACTATTAAGAGAGATCAAGCATTGATTCCGATATGCACAATTCACAAGTTTTCAGCTCAGAACATTTATTTCATGTAACCCACCAGAAGAAGATTATATTTCATAAAATACTCAAAAAGAACATGAGTTAGATTTCACCTTTTTAAAAATCTATTTTATTTTTTTTTCCCCCAGGTGGCACCGTTCAATTTTATTATGTACAACGCTGTTCCGGGCAACATAATTAGTCATGGAGAACATCCCAGATATACACATACCCTGGGTAAGTACTTGATCAACTAGACTGTACTTCACTGTACTGCATTGTATTTTACTGTATTGTGCGGTACTGTACTGTAAATCAGAGAACTTGCCAATTTTCAATAAAATCGCAAGGGTATTTATTTTCTTAAAATACAGGGGCAACTTCAATAGAGTTACGATCTCATGTATGTTATGTCATTCTTTAATATTTACCCAAGAGATGGGGCTCCTTGCCAATTTTATCTCGTATATTCTCGTTCCCTTTCAGATTTTAACTTTATTTGTCATTTAGATTTTTTCATATTTATATCGAAGGACACAAATGCATATTTTTTTTATTCCAACCATAAAATTCTTTGCCCACAGGAAAAAAACGTGATTTTTTATTTTCAGCAATTTTTAGGATTTTTTTCGGTGCTTTTGTAAATTCTGGTTGAGAAAAAGTAACTTAACGATGATGTTATGGTTAAAAGGTGTATGCTTAGGGTCGTCATTAAAAGTTTAGTAACATTGTGAAAACGCCTGCTAAAAAAATAAAATAATAAATGTTGACAAGGCTTAATTTGAGCTCTTCAAAATATGGTCCGCTCTAAGTGTAACTTTAAAGTTATCAGAAAATTACTTTCGATATTTTACTTTTTCTTCAATTTTAATCACTATGCCGTTATAAATTGTAAAATACTGTTTTAAATACATTTTCAATATCTACACAACAATGGTTTTTCAAAAAACACACAAAATATATAGATATATATTCATAATTTAGTGAACTTACCTTTACTGCTGGGCCCTCTAGCCCTTGTATTCTTGATCATAGTGTATATATATATATAACTATAAATAATTTAGTAAATCTACCTCTACTGCTGGGTCCTTTAGCCCCTGTATTCCTGATCACAGTGCTCAATTGGATCCTTGATGTCTGTTACCTTCCTTGGCAAAAGAAACCTGGGGTAAGTCGGTTCAATTTATATTATATTAGCTAGAGTGTCCGGCGTTTCCCGTAAAATTAAAAAAAAATATTTCGAATTTGAAAAAATATTTGGTTTTAAAAGAAAAAAATTCGAATTTTTAGCCTTTGTTTCCCCTGGCCTACTCATGGGTTCCTTAAAAAGAAAAGAATTATTCAACACATGATTTGAGTTTTTTTTGCATCGACATTTATATATAATCATATATATATATATCTGAGCGAAGAGCTTTATTATATAGAAGATATAATTTTCTTGCTGCATTGTCGTATCTTTTGATGTAAAAACTATACACATTAACATTTAACATATTGTTTAGATACTGATTTTAACAATTTGATGATAACTAGTGTCATAAGACATTATATATTATTGATTGTTTGGTTAGTTGATTGATTAAGCAAAAGTTATTACGTTTTATTAAAGACAACCAAGTTGAGTTAATGGTTTTTATATTGAAAGATTGAGTTTAATAACAATTTTTTTCTATTGATAAATTGATTGGGAAACGTTTTTTTGTGTGCAATTTTTAAATTCTAGCCTTTTTTAAGGTTTAGGTTTTAATAGGTGACACATTAAATCATTTACAATTTGTACGCATTGACATTGTTTCTAGATGAGAACAGTTTACGCACTGATGCTTTTCTCCAGCTTAATTCCGCTTATCGGGTTGTCTGTTGTTAAGCATCAGGAAGCAAGATTTCTTCTCCCTCTTCTACCCTGTATAGTCCTGATGTGTGGTCATAAACTTAGGTATTTATAGTATTCTTCCTTTTATAATCCTGATATGTGGTCATAATTTTAGGTATTTATAGTATTCTACCTTATATACTGTATAGTCCTGATGGGTCATAAACTTAGGTATTTATAGTACTCTATGCTTTCTGCTCTTGGAAGGACTATGGACCTGTCCATCATAGCTTCCGGCGCTGCTTAGAGTTGCTCATGACTTATCCTACAGGGGATTATCGAGTAAAATATAGGAATAAAACAGTAAACAAGAACTTCATCTTCAACTTTCCATCTCATCAACATCTCCGCTGAAAGAAGGAGCACAGAAGTATAACCCCTGATTGGTATACAAGTCATGCTCAATGATGCCGGTTTTTTACTCGGCTGGCTGTGAGGACTGGACTACTGTGGAAAATTCCACCTGATGGGGCTTTAAAGCTGTAAACTCCCCATTTTGCATGAGCTTTGCATTTATGGGTTTCCTAAACTTCTGCTTAGTCGGAAAGACTTAAACATGAAGGAAAGCAGGGATCTTTACTGAATTACCAGATACCCTTCCTCCTTCAAATCTTCTTGTCTCTCGCCTACCTGCTCCACAACTTGATGTCACAGGAAACAAGAAACAAAAAAAGAAAATTGAACAGGAAAAATTGGAAGGGAAATAACTCATGATAGGCTTTACACTATCAATTTATAATCCATTAGCAAATGGAGACAGCATTAGAGACTGGGCTGGGACTGGGAGACGCCCCCCCCCCCTCCATTTATTTCACCCTGACAGAAAATATATCAGAAATATGCAGTTGTTTTGAGCTGAATCAACAAGTTGCTGACACTTCTAATGTGTGTACTGTAGAAATAGTAAAGGAGGCACCTTAACTTGGTTCTAAAGCTTGTAGCATAGCAAAACTGCAAGGATGTCTGAAATTTTTTTTTTCAAAATTAGCCAAAATATGATTGAACGATGTACGAACAAGAAAAAATGAAAAACAAAGAAATATAGAAAAGTTTAAATATTTACGTTTGATATCATATAACTATTTAAAGCATATTGTAAAAAATTTTTGATAAATTTAAAATTTAAAAATAAAAATTATCATTTATCAAGGTTAATTTTATCTTCGGAAAATAAAATAAGCCGTTTATTAGACTAAAAACATGTCAAAATTTTTTATTAACCTTATCCGGAAAATGCTAATTATTTCACTCAAGAGAATGTAAAATATATAAACCTGGTGTATACCCATACCTTCATGCCCCCTAGATATCCTCTACTTCAACCTCGAACCTTCAACCTTAAACACTATCCTCCGCATATACTCAACAATCAAACTAAATACTTAGTTCAGGTACTTCGGCCTAAATCAATAGACGAATCATATTTTAACTTGTGTTACCTAGTTTTGAAAAGAAAAGATATTAAAGGGACAGTTTGACGGAAATGACCCATTTGTTTTGTAATAGCATAATTTATGAAAATACCCTTTAAAACTTTAATTGATTAATAATGTGGTAGATATTTTAGGTTTTTTAGCTCATATTAATACTCCACAAAATCTCTGTGTAACCAATAAATCAAAATTTGATCTGATGCATTAATCTATCAATCAATAGATATTTCTTTAACCTCAATTTTCTTCTATTATTTTGGGGTCTTCAACAGGGGTACTGATACCCTAACCCCCAATCAATCAATCAACCAAAAATTATGATATCTCAAAGTTTTTCGATAATTTTAAATTATTCAACTGGGCTTCTACTGAAAATGAAACCTCAAACTTAAAATTTGAAAACGGTTCGTTCCGGAAAAATTTAAGATTTATTTAGCATTGATTAATTATTCATCGGATACATAACGATGGTTAGTAAAACTCCGTTAAGATTAAAAAACATAATGATAATAATATTGAACTGTATTTGTTTAGGACCTGGGAAGTATCGATACAGACACGTTGTATAGTCGTCTGCTTGATCTTCTAACAAGGGAGGATTTTGTCCGGAAAAAAGAGGGAATAAGGTACACTCTTGCAATACCACACATGTCNTTTTTTAGCAACTTAAAGCAAACTGTGATTAAAGACGTAATTTTAAATGTTTCCCCTTTAATAAAAAAGGAAAAAAGTGGCATATACGATTCACCATAATACCCTTAAATCTCTATCTGAGTAATAAAAAGTCGTTTTTCGTTGTTAAAACGTGTTTAACTCTAACACGTTCTTTCGTCGTCTTTGCAAGATAAATCTGAAAATCCCTTTTACAAAGAATTTTTAGTTGAAAATTATTTTTAAATTTCTATTTGTATTTTTCTGCATAGCGCTCATTTCTTTTTATAATCACATGCATTCTCAAATGCATATGATTTCAATTGCACCCCGCGAAGAGTTGTCCGACGCTCTAACTCCCTCGTACTTGAAACTATCCGGCTGGCATTCACGTTTTTGGAACGGGCGTGGGCTTAACTCTCAACAAGAAAGTAAAGAAAGAATTTAAAGTATTAACTAAAAAAATTTAGGATGAAAACTTACCTGGTGGCTCCAACCTTCCTTCTAGATCAGCTGGGATATATTGCAAGGAAACGTTTTCAAATAAGTTTATTATAATTCAGAATTATTATCTCTTGTGACTTAAAAGGAATTGAGTCTTTGACACAAACTCCGATTTTCTAATTCCTTTATCTTTGCTACTGAAGGTCAAAAAGCTAAGATATTTCAAATTCTGTTTTATCAAATAATCTAAGTTTGAAATATCAAAGGTTTTCATCATCAATTTTCAAAGTTAAGGAATTAGAACAGGACAAGAACACAATTCCTTTGACCCAAATTTCTAATTTCTCAAATAATTATAATCCTGATTTATCAAGAAAAGAAATTATTTATTGTTCCAGTCGGATTTAAAGTATTTTAATAGAAGGTTTTGAAGTAGATCAAGGAATAAGAAAAAAATAGAAAATGTTTGAATTTTAGAAAATCGCTGAAGATCGATGTTATCTTCACAAAATATCCGCATTTATCTGTAGAATCTTTGGATAAACTAGATTTAGGTATTTTTAAAAATTTATTTTTCAATTTTAATTAATTTTATTTATATTTATTATTTAATCTACTGCTCAATGAAATAACTAACGGAGGGGGGCGGGGGTAAATATTATTTAGTACGATAAGAAAAAACATTCCATCATCATAAGAAAAACTTTTATTTTTTTATCAGTAATGTGAAGTAATTCTGTCAAAGGACAGTATTT
>NW_019396580.1:79222-95532 GCF_000591075.1 Eurytemora carolleeae | reverse complement strand
CCTTCTCGTATCAAATCATCCTGGGGGGAGTTGCAGGGTATATTCTTGAGAAGATGTACTTTCATCCTGGGGGGAGGGGCAGGGTATATTCTTGAGAAGATGTACTCCAGTAATTCTATTCAGGGTGTGCAATGACTTGGAAACCCTTAAAGAGGATAAGTTTCTTTTAAAACCAGTAATCCGTCTTTTAATTTCATTATGCAATGTTTTGGTTTTATACAAAGGCTTTTCTTTGTTCTGTTCAGTCTTGTCCTGGCACACTTTATACAGAGCTATCCATATTATATCATATCAGCGGATCCAAGGGGCAAAATATCAACCAAAAGATGCAAAAAGCCAAAATCTGAACTTTTCTAAAAAGAAAGATTAAAAAAATTCCTGATCTCTAAATCGTTCATAAAGTTCCAACATACATCTAAGCGAAAAATAGAAGTAAAATAATTTGACAATTATGCTTTGTTAAAAAAAATTCAGTAAATCTTAAAGAAATGTTTTTGATTTGGATCCAGATCCGAATCCACATCAAAATTAAATGGATTCTAAGCACTGTAGAAAACTAAAAACCCGATATTTTATCCAATATATTTAAGTACATTAGAGATGGAATTTATAGAAGTTGAGCCGCGGTTTAAATCTGTCAAAACCCGGTTTAGATTAAGCGCTGGCTCAAATCTTGAAACATTTGATACGATTTTAAGTGGAACCAACAATATTTAAGCCGCGGCTTAAATTTAAACCGCCGCTCAAATTCTTTAAATTCGGCCATAGGTTTTCCTAAACTTTTAATTGCTTCAATCTTATAAAATGTCTGGGAATGGCTCAAAAATTTCAATTTATATATAAGCACGATACAATATGATGTGGGACACCTTGTATTTATTTTGATCTCATAGCTTTAAGTACATCCTGTGATTGTAAAGCATGGATAGAGAAGTCCGAATTACCATATCTTGTGAGTAGGGTTTCTAGCGAACGAAAACTTGCACGAACATTCTCTTTCATATTTTGCAAACCTTGTTTGCGAAATGATGGATGCGAAATTTCCTGAAAACCCCGAACATTTTCGCAATTTTTCGCATTTTTTTTGTCTTTTTTCACAAATTTTTTTCCCGCGTAACAGATAAACGCGAAAATTTCGCGTTAATAATCGGACATTTTTTGAGACAGGCATTTGCTGTTCTAGCTTCTGTATCCACTTCACCGACTTGATAAATATAAATTCAAATAATTAACTTTTTTCATGCACAATGCAATCTGTTTGCAAGGTCTTAACTACTAAATTTAAAGTAACCCTCATTGGTAGAGCACCATAATCGATTAATTTAGTGAAAAATGGTCACTTTGAATTACGTTTTTAAAACCTTTTATTTATAATTGATCTATAAATTTACATGAAGTTTAGGACATATTGTAAAATTACAGATAGAATGGTGGACCAGGTTAATCTGAAATGGAACGATTTTGAGGAGAATGTCAAAATAGCTTTCAAGGAAAACTTTCAGCAATTAATTTCGTTTCGTTCGTTCGTTTCTAAAGGGACTGTAAGCTTAAGTTTAAGTGACCCTCTATGAAAGGAGTGTAATTCTCGATTCACACCGGTCCCTTAAAAGCATTGTCTGATCAAACTATGAATAAGATAAAAAATGTTTATAATTCTGTAAACGAATTAATTCAATCCTGGTGTTTTTCTATACAAAAGTGACTTGCTTATTTCTACTGCAGGAAAACATGTGGAATTTAACAGAGTTTAATTAAACCCTTTTCAGGCTAGCAAACAATAATATCTTCCACAATATTGATCAGAGAAAGGTTTCAAGGGTACCGTTGTGAATCGGACAATGCCCTCCTTGCACGAAGGGTCACTTGAAATTACGCTAACGGTCACTTTTTAAA
Organism: Eurytemora carolleeae; assembly: GCF_000591075.1. NCBI lineage: Eukaryota > Metazoa > Arthropoda > Copepoda > Calanoida > Temoridae > Eurytemora > Eurytemora carolleeae. Next base: position 93,639 of record NW_019396580.1, on the reverse strand, counting down.
AATTTCTCTTATCCAATATTCTTGTGTTTAAAATAGTGATGACCTAATTTTCTTGAATTTTAATTTATCTGTAGACTAGATTCTGTTTTTAATCTTGTTTTTTGCCCTGTTCTTATCAAATTTAATTTTTCCTCCATTTCTGATTACTTTATTCAATGACGTAGCATTTTGAATATTTTCTCTTGAATATCAATCTATTATCGTTGAACATAAAACTCTATTGTCCTTTTTAGTGATTATTTTCGAAGACTACTACTACCTTTTCTCTTTTTCCATAGTAAGACTGACGTCAATGTAATATTGTCTTGACGCACAATTTCCAAAGACTCTGCGTTTATTTTCCCTTTAACAGTTCTTTTTCTCTCTTAAATCTGAAGTTTGTGCATCAGGACTTTAGAGAGATATTAAACGATGTTGTGTTGTACTGCGGAAACTTGCTGGTTTGTTACAGAGTACAAGAATATTGCAATCACAATGTTTATATAGCAAAATTTAAGGGCACGCCAATATACGTAGATAAGGCGTGCCAAGTTAGGCCTAAGTGCAGATTGCAAAGACCTTGCTAAAAAGATTGGTGTACGCAGTGGTATGGTTCTGCTAAACAAAGAACAAGGTTGAAGTATTTGGCAATGCTAAAGCATATTTTAGCAACAGAATGTAACCTTAACATTCTAAGAACAGAAACTCGGTTTTTATAGTTATTCTAAATTGTGCAACTTTTAAAATTTGCACACAGTTTCGTGTGTAATTCAGATCTATGTGCTTTAAAATATACATTATCCCACACACATTTTACCTCCGACCCACAACTGACGTCATATGTGTATAGCATATTCTTTAATTGAATTGCACACCAAAAGGCGATATTTTATCTAAAAAAAATTTTTTTCTTAGTGTCCAAACCATATTTTGAGAAGATTATCGTCAGCAGTTGTCTAATTAATGCTGCATTTGTCTATAATTCAGTGGACATTTATAGTTCCAAAACTAACACGAGTGTTAGAAATTGGCAGAAATTGAAAGACTGGGGTTCTAGGATCCCTTTCCATATTGAGAGTGAAAGTCGATAGTAAAAACTATAACCAACATTTTACCAAGCATCACAAAGACAACAGTTCATAAGTTTTAGATTTGGAACTTTTTCCCCTGTAATTAGCATACTTTTACCGGAGGGGAAAACGGCCGTGGGTCGGAGGCTATAGATAGGGGTAAGCGTATGCCGCAAATATCATTGTGTGTCGTCATTTGTGAGTTGAAGCTNGAGAATGTTCGATTCACACGATGTTCTTGAAAGATTTGTTTTTAAAAACTGATTATTCTTATTTGTGGTTTACCTACAAAAGTGACTTCCGCATATGTTGTTACAAAAATAATCGAGAGTTTTTTCAAGTTCTGTCTTATTCAAGAGTACTGTAGTGAAGCTGGCATGTCGCTTTTTTAATAAAGGGTTAATTACTTGAAATAACGCCTATTCTCCGTTAATGATAGTAATGGAAATTTTTATTATTTTAACATTCCCTATTCTCTCTTTTTTACTCGTTATTATTGTTATTCCAAGAAATCTTCTTGTAGAGGTTTTTCAGATTTTCCCCTCTCGATTAAAGCGTAGGCGTATACTACTGTTAATTAGTTCCCTCAACTTCTTCCCTCCGTCCTTCTTATAGTTAACTACAGAAATTATTTTCTAGAGAAATGGGATAATAAATGTTTTTCCATAATAATAATTGTTTTCCTTGATATATAATTTCGTTTTCCTTGTTATATTTGACACTTGTGACGTCGTGTATAATTGGTCCATTTTTCTGTTGCCACCTTTTGTACTTGATAATCTATTTAGTTTGACTGATTTCATATGCATGACAGTTTTATGCAAATGAATGGAGCCTTTGTCACAGACACAAACTCTGATTTTCTAATCCGTATATCTTGGCAACCCAATGTCGTAGATGTTAAATATTTTAAACTAGCAAAGGTTTACACCATCCCTCATCAGGTTGCAAAGATATAGGGATTCGAAAATTTGAGTTTATGAAAAAGACTAAACTCATTTGACAGCTTAAAATACTTGAATATAATTTTCGTCATGCATTCGTTATCATACTTTAACATGTATAAAGATCCAAGACAATGTTCTTGTAGTCTCTGAAATGTCATTTTTGATGGAATAAGTAATCAAAGAGAAGCTTTTTTAATTGATAGCTTCTCTTGACTTTTATATTTCAGTGAATCCATGCTGTTTAACAGCTTGGTTTCAATCAAAATAGACATAAAAGGCGCCCTCATTGTAATGATATAATCGTCATCCATTGTAGGAGTATGCTGCTAGCTACAGACATGACTACACAAATATATCCATCAATCTTGCTCTGGGATACAAACATTAATGAGCTCAACCAGATTCTGGACTTCATGTACTTCGGGGAGGTCAAGGTGAGTAATTAATGATCAATNTTTAGATATTTATATAGATATTGTTTAAATATTTATACAGCTATTGTTTAGATATTTATTAGATATTATTTAGATATTTATATAGACATTGTTTAGATATTTATATAGATATTATTTAGATATTATATTGATATTGTTTAGATATTTATTAGATATTATTTAGATATTTATATAGATATCATTTAGATATTTATTTATATCTTTAGATATTTATTGTTACCAAATCTGGAGTGGTCTTTATAATGAGGTTTTATATAACTTCAATCTATTTTTGTTAATTATATCGAAAATCATATAATTTTTCTGGGTGCTCCTTCGGAAAAATAAAATGCAGACAAAATGATGCTGTTTATGTTATATCACGAAGGTTTGCAATTACGTATGGAGAAGAGATTTAATTTTTTACCGAAATAAAGTTTGACATCATTCTCAGATTTGCCATTTTTCTTCGTAATTTTCTAATTAAAATTGTTGCCAATTTTTTTCATGAACATTGACAAATTTACCAAAATAAAAAAATATAAATTTTCATGCATCTTTCCTTGGGTAATGTAAACATAAACAGAAAAACCAACAAATGGGGAAAATATATTAAGACACAAATGTGTTTCTAGGAAGAAAGCTCGTTTTGAATCCTCGACTCCTATTGTAGCCAGGAAGAGCAATCAGCATACATCTAGGGAAGTCACTTTAACCACTCGTTATACGTTCATTGCGCCCAAAGAGAGTCGGCGTATTTTTACCACATTTCTTTCTTTTTTTTTCTTTTTGTTTAGTTTACAAGGTTCTTTAAAATGAATGATATGAACAGCGAATTTTCTTTGCGAACTTATCACTAGGATTATTTTAAAAACGTTTTTTTTCAAAATGGGTATTGGAGGACTAAATACAACAGTTAAAGGAAAATATTGTAAATGATATTTTAAAGTGAGGAAAGAAGCGAGGAAATAAAACAAGAAATCGTACCGATAGATTTCCAGCAAATTATGAGGAAATAATATCAAAATTAAACATTATACTTCAAGGAACTGTAAATATTATCTTCAGTGACCTCCAGTTAAACCTTGACTCCTTGGTCTGATTAACAATGAGGAATATATATTGTCAGTTTTATAAAGAAAAAGGTTTTTTGTTTATGCTTCAGAAATCCGCAAGTCCCTTTTATATTAAACCTACAATTTTAAATTGTCAATTTTCAGATTGAGAAACAAGGATATTTGCCACTTTGTTGTTCTAAAAAAGGTTTAAATGTCATCGTTTTGACTTGAATAACTCTAAAAACGAAGGAATGTTTAAAAAACTTGATGTCCTAAAAATAAAGCTTTGCTCAAATTATTTTTATTTTTATTTTTTTTACATTTTGATTTATTTGAAGCGAGGGAACGGAATTAGCAAGTTATGACGGATACGATTACGAATCCGGGGAACAAAACGATCCAAATATTAGGGATATTTTTTTAGGAAACCGCTAACTCACCATCCTAACTGCAGATTGCAGACCTTTGATATTTCAACATAAGAATTATGCTTGCTCAAACAGTTCAATTATATTCATAGATTGCAAAGATATAGGGATCAGAAAATTTAAGTTTGAGGTGAGTGTTTCCCGTAAAATGTAAATTTCTGATAAATTATATTTAACGAAAACTGTTGTGTTGCTATCAGGAGTTTATACCATCGAGACCTTATCTCCAACCGTAGAAAACCATCGGAAGTAGATGTTGGACATGAAATGCAGCTATAGAACCAGGCCCCCCTCTCCCCCTGTATATATTTGTTTAAAGTGACTGCTCCTTAATAGTGAGAGACTATATCCCTCCAACAATGAGAATAAAGGGACTGAGCTTGAACCGTATGGGAGTGTAAAACAAGAGCTCGGTCTAGACGAAGTAATACCGTTGGAACCTGAACAGCTATTGCTTGAGGGACCAGGGACATATTACGAGGAGAAAAGGAAAGGGTACAAGGGGTTCAAGGGGGACTTAAACTACCCCTTAGATACATCAGGATACTACGGGTTTGAATCTGGAGATATGGATTTAGGAAATCTGGATCCTAATCACTCACTGGATCCTAATCATCCCTTTCAATGTTGTATATGTATGAAACGGTATAAATCCCAAGGTAGTCTACAGAACCATAGATCTCTTTACCACAGAGATATCATAGGACAGAAGTAGCAGTCTACTAATCCATAGATCTCTATCATATAGATATCATAGGACCTCTATCATATAGATATCATAGGACAGAAGTAGCAGTCTACTAATCCATAAATCTCTTCCATAGAGATATCATAGGACAAAAGTAGCAGTCTACTAATTCATAGATCTCTACCACAGAGATATAATTGGACAGAAGTAGCAGTCTTCTAATTTTTAGATCTCTTTACCAAAGAGATATCGTAGAAAAGAAGTAGCAGTCTACTTGTTTATAGATCTCTTTGCTATAGAGATACTATTGGACAGAAGTAGCAGACTACTAATCTATTGATCTCTTTGCCTTAGAGAAATCATAGGACAGAAGTAGCAGTCTACTAATCCATAAATGACCTAAATATCAAAGATTTATAATTTATTTCAATCTCACATTGAAGTTTTTTTAATTACCCAAAGAAATCTTTATCCCGCTTAACAAATTTAACGATTTCTTGCAACAAAGAATGGAGCTAGGTTCTGCTTTGTTTTAACCAAGAATTAAAAGTAATTTACCCACAATCCTTTTATCTCAAAAAACAAACAAATATTTTAACAGTTTTCAAAAAAATATGTCTGACAATTTGATCTAAGAATTAGCTCTTGACAAAACCCAAAGCAAAATCTTTGTTAATGACATTTCCCTGTCAAAACTTTAATATTATATATGAAAGGAATCGGAAGTTTAAATCATTGTTTCCCGCGCAAATTGTTAATTCTGTGCAATGCAAAAGTTGAAGTTTAGCAATCATTGCATGCAATTCCGTGTGACTGAGATCCTCTTCTGAACTCCTCATTTTAAAATTGTAAAAAGTTACATTATTTTTGAGCTCTGTAAAAAATAAAACCATTTGTATAAAATAGGGTGAAATTTTGTAAACTCAAAATTTGGCGCTAATACTAATATTTGGAGAATTATTAATGTTCACTGGCATTACTGAACAAAAAACATTTAAACATATTATATTACCAAACATGTTACGATAGGTCCTTGCTTACATTTGATCCCTTGAACAACTACAGTGTTAGACGATTATATCAAAACGTCAAAGACGATTTTTTATTTAAATTTTGATTAATAACAAGCCTATTCGAATAACAAGTTTACAAGTAATCAAGCTTTTTTTAACTGACAGCTGCTTTTGACTTGTGTACAATGTGCATCCATATGGGGATTAACAGCTTGATCCAAATAAAATTAAAATAAAAAGTCGTCTTTTTTGTTTTGTTATATTAGATGATGTGTGACGACTGTATAGTGTATACCATTATATCCCTTATACGTATTTTATCTTGTGGATAAATAATGTTCCTGCTCAGTATTGAAAATAATTTTATTACTGTTATTTTATCATTAAAAGAGAACTTTGATTTTAAGTAACCCTTCATTTTAGTGTGACATGTCCTAGTCACAACGGTACCCTTTGTGAATCTCTATCTTTAACATTGAGGAAGATATCTGTGTTTTTCTATCTAAAATATTGCATTATGCTAAATTCATTAAATAGAGAAACCACAAATTCAGAAATATTTCTAATTCATCCTTGATGGCAAAAAAGTTTAAACGGTACCGTTGTGTATCTGACATGCCACACTACAGTTGAAGGACTGCTTGAAACTGTGTCTCGTGTCTGCAGTCCCTTAAATTGTTAATATTATTATTTTTATTACTATTTGCTAAAAATTAAAAATAATAATAATTTAAATTCTGTAATTTCATCAATATTGGTTTATAAAGATATAACACATATGTTTGTNTTTCCCCTCCAATTCCTGACACAGGAACTGAGTGACACATTATTCAATATCGTCTTTGTAGATGATTTCTGAGTGTCAACCTGTGTCAAAGCAAAGAATGATTAAAGAGTACAATCTTCAAGTAAAAATATGTTCATTTTAGCATATAACTTTTTATTGTAATCTGTTTTAATATTTTCAGATTAGAAAAATGACTTGACTCACACATGAGAGGTTTGTTAAATTCCTTTTAAAGATATTTAGATTTTTAAGACTAAAATTTAATTGTGTTTGTTACTCATTCCCAAATTTCGGTTTATCAGGTATGCCACATATTCCAAACTTTTTTTTAGAACCACTTCTGGATTCCAACATGTTTTACCTGAGTACAAGTTTATGACTGCAGATAAAATTTTTGCCTAGAAAAATACTTTTTTGATTTGTAAAAAGCTTTGTCCGTATGTATATTCGTTCGAGGGAGGAACTTTTAAATTTACGAAAAGGTCGTCGTTGATTTTTTAAGCCTTTTTTGTGCTTTTAATAATACCGGAGATATGAAGAATTTGTGAAGATTTCGACAATTTTAGTTTTATTTAATAATATTGAAATCTGAACGAAATTCGTAATATTTCCGGCCGGTACTATTGACGAAACAAAAAAATCAGACAGAATGTGGAACTAGGAGTATTTTGTGGTTATTATTTCAAGAATCATGCATGTTAAAGTAGGTTGACGACTAAATGTCGCAAATAAATGAATTGATCAAAAACGCCTTTCTAGTCATCTTTCTATCCTCTTGTTTCGTGGGACACCTTGTCTCTCCGTCGACGGTTAAATTTTTTGGAGGATTTTCAGCATCTGAAGAAAAACACGGTTAACTTAAATTAATCAATTTAAAAAAATTCTTTATGAATAAATATTTCTGAAGATTAGTTTTTGTACCAATCAAAAGTTTTCACTATTTGGTAGAATATTTTGTTTCAGATGTCGTCTTCTATTCATCCCACAGATACTGTTGATACTGCTCTACTTATAGAATCAGAAAATGGTGAGATATCTTCATGTAAAGTATTTGACAATTAAAAGTGTTTTTGATGTAATTTTAAGTGTCTCTCAATCTCAAGATTTACAATGTTTTTGAGTTCAAATAATTTAGTTAATTCCTGTTTTTCTATTCTTCATCATACTCTTTTTCTTAATGAAAGTGTCCTGCGTATTTGTCCAAAAGAAAAATAAAAGAAATTAAGAGAATATTTTTGTTAAAAAAGGAAAACGACGATATCTTTGCAATTTTAAAATCAATTAAGATTAAAACGATGGTACTGTGAATCGTAGTGTAACTTTTAAAATTAAGGTATACTAAAAGTACGTGGACAGTCTTTCAAAACAAATTTATCAAAACTTTTCTTTTCTGAGGAAACTAGTTTTTCTGCGAAAGCTGATGTTAAACCTGTTAAACCTGTTAAAAACCTTGTCTTTAGTATTTTGAAACTAAATAAACGATAATATATTCTTTAAAAAAAACCAGTGGTAGCTGTTGAACGAGCAGTTAAGACATAGCTTAGACTCTGCACTTTAGAATAAGAAATGAAAAATAAATTTTTTAATGAAATTTGTGTCTTAAATCAATGGAAACACAAATATCCTATAATATAAAATATCCTAAATGTCAATCCAGAAGTTATTGATCAATTTGTTGTTTTAGGATCTGAACGTGGTATGATCGGTGAGATGAAGAATCCAGATTTTATGTTTATTACGATCATTGCTCGGATATTTATTGCACTGATCAAGAGGTAATATCAGGGGTGCATGCAATGATTAGGATCCGGATCCGTAGGATCCGCAACATTTGGGCTTCCTGGATCCAGATCCGAAAAAAATGTGTGGCTCCATGAATCCGGATCCAAGGACAATATAACTATTAACTATAACCTGTACATTTGGACACCTTAGAAAAATTATTCGATTTGAGAGTAAACAATTAAATATGGAAAATTAAAATTGTCAGCTTTCGACTGTACCTCCTTTTCTAGTGATTAATTTGGCTTTTAAATATTGCCTTTAAGTCGCAATTTTAATTGGGGAAATGATTATATTTTGTGGAGAAAAGAATCGAAAAGAACGAAAGAAGCAAACTGTTAAAAAAAAATCTTAAATTATATTTGATTGACAACTATATTTTTTCAACGTAAAAAAACGACACCCTATATATTTGCAACACAGTAAATTTTAAACTGAAACATTTTTTTCAGAAATAAATAGTGAAATCGTTAAAAGAATGAAAAAAAATGTTGAATTTTTCAAAATATTTTAATTAAATTTTTTTCTTCAAAAATACCTTCCCCCCCCTCCCGGAGGGGGTGTAATTTTTGATTATATACAGCCTTGTATCTGTCTCCTCCTCTCTTTCAGTACGAGTCTGAAACAAAAAAAAATAAAAAAAAATAGGTTGGCATAATCACCTTTCCCTAAAATATAATCGTTAATTCATATTCATATTCACAACAGTACCCTTACACGTGTTCATATTCACAACAGTACTCTTACACGCGGTCATATTCACAACAGTACTCTTACACGCGTTCATATTCACAACAGTACACTTACATGCGTTCATATTCACATCAATAACTTTACAAGCGTTCATATTCACAACAGTACTCTTACATGCGTTCATATTCACATCAATAACTTTACAAGCGTTCATATTCACAACAGTACTCTTACATGCGTTCATATTCACATCAATACCCTCTCATGCGTTGTCTGATCAAAAAGGAAAAAGATATCCATGACGTTTCTCAACAATAGAAAGCTGCTGATTAGTTGTTTCAAAATAGTGCTGGACAGTGTAAAAATTTAATACTTCTAGCTACAGTGATAACCAGAAAACTCTAAAATAGGGAAACTCGTTCAAAATTCTATGTGCATTAGACACAGCAAGTATGCAGTGGAAACAGATCCATTTCACTAAATTAGTGATTAAATAAGTGTCATGTAGAATTTTTTGCTTTTTAGCAGCATCAAAAACTCTTAAGTTCTGCAGCTGCTTTGATGTCGCCTTCCTATTCCATTGTTTTCTGGTTATCACTGAAGTACTAATAAAACGATGATATATTCCACATTATACAGCAACTCACGTTTAAATTTTAAAAGGGGAGCGATATTACTTGTGAAAGGGCATCATGCCCCTCTTTCAATACATGGTCACGCTTTTAATGCTTTTAAGGTAGAAATTAGCCTTTTAGGGTTTTGGGTGAGAAAGATTCGTTTGAAATAGTCGATATTTTTTTATCACAAAATGTATAGTTCCTTGGTTTCGATTAACTACTATCTGTTAATAATTATGTTAAGGTTCTGGGCATTTTCTGGTGCTGCTCTTCTCTCAATTCTTCTATTTTATTGGTAATTTTCTTATTATTATTTTCAAGTTATCTTTGAAAAAAAAATCAGCAGGGCCAATTGAGCCAGAAATGTATTGTCAAAAGGGCAAATGAGGGGGTGGCAAATCATTCTTTATTTCATAATTTCAATCCGATTTATTAAACCAAAAATTTTTTTTTGATATTTTTCCAATTTTATATCTTTGTTTTGATACAAATAATGATGTAATGGCGTAGAGCTTTACGATCAAGATTTCCTCCGAAAATATTCATTTTAATAATTTAAAACAAAGAGCAGAATTTTCTTATATACAAGATAACTAATCTTTCTCTGAGAAAGTCAATCATTCCTGGGATTCCACTGAGTTTCCCAGCCAAAATTAAGGCATATCGGTCAAGGAGTCAATGAGTTATAATCAGACATTCAAGCAAACAGGCAATCAGAGATGACTGCCTATCTATAAACTAGGCTAAGAACCCAGCGTATATATATATATATTAGATTTTGTTCTCTGCTATAAATGTATGCTCTGTTTCAAACGTTGTGCTCCATGCTAGAATCTACGATTGGTTTTATGTTCTCTGCTATAAATATATGCTCTGTTTCAAACGTTGTGCTCCATGCTAGAATCTACGATTGGTTTTATGTTCTCTGCTATAAATATATGCTCTGTTTCAAACGTTGTGCTCCATGCTAGAATCTACGATTGGTTTTATGTTCTCTGCTATAAATATATGCTCTGTTTCAAACGTTGTGCTCCATGCTAGAATCTACGATTGGTTTTATGTTCTCTGCTATAAATATATGCTCTGTTTCAAACGTTGTGCTCCATGCTAGAATCTACGATTGGTTTTATGTTCCCTGCTATAGATATATGTGGGTGTAGTTGGAACATTTTTAACTCCACCCGCATATATAGCAGAGAACATAAAACCAATCATATACTTTTGTTGACAGCAACTGTTTTATTGGCGCGGGAGTTGCTGTCAACATAAGTATATATTATTGATCTATAGTAAACACTATAAATATATGCTGGTCAAAAAATAACTTGAAATTTACAAATATATACCAAAATATTTATCAATACCATAAATATATGAGTTCAACCGCACGCATTAATGGTTTGGTTTCGCATTTTTTATAGTGCATACAATAAATCAATTATATATCTATGCTCTCAACTATATATATTATATATATGTACAATGTATATTATTCAGGTTATATGGCGGAGTTCTTGCATTCCTTCTTGTATGCTTCGGACTGTCTGGTGTACTGTATAAAGCTGGAGATCGTCTTCTTTATCATCCTGAGCAACCTCCTCACTCTAGAGTCTTTATACCAACACCTGCACTCTTTAATATGCCATTCGAGAACCTTTTCATTAAAGCCAGGTAGGTCAAATTCAATGTTTGATTCATGTTTGATACCCTGAAAAGCTTTGAACACGAATGTATGAGATTGTTTCTTTCAATCGGTATTATTCTGTTAAGTAAAAGCCAAATATTATCCAAAGAAACAGAGAAGGAAATTTTGGAACTAGAAAAAAAATTTGTAAAATTGAACATAAACTGGAAACCCCCTCCATGAAACCTTTCTTAAACCCAAAAACGGTTTTGTTTTAATGTTGGAACTCAGTTACTCCTGTTCCTGATACTAATAATTACAATGAAAAGATCTGACAGGGTATATCCGATATTGAACCCCGTGTAAAATCTGGATAGGCGATTTTGTAAGCCTTTTGAGATAATTAAACAGCAAATTATAACCACTGTACACATATTTGAATGCATATTTACAGGTTTGTATCAACATAAATAAATTATAAATTAAGATACATAAATTTTAGGTAATTGTTTGAATGATTCACCAACATAGGGTCAAATGCCACAGGGTAAAACACATGGGATAAAACGACTTAGGGTAAAGTGACAAAGGGTGAAACGATATAGGGTCAAAAATTGCGACAAAAAAGAAAAATATCATTTTGCCTATTTTTTGGTTAATTAGAACTATTTTTATGTTCATTTAAAATACTATCCGCAGTGCTCGGCCCCCTAATCTGTCTTGGCCGCAGCGCTCGGTCCAGAAATGGTCAACCTAACCTAAACCTGCAATAATACATAAAATATTTATTTTTATATTTGTCGCGTATTTGACCATTTGTCTGTTAACCATTTGTCGTTAGACCCTAGGTCGTTTGACCCTAAGTCGTTTGACCCTATGTCGGTGAACCCTGGATCTCTGACTCTGGACTCTCGCCCCTGGACAATCGACACTCGACACTGGACTTTTCTAGCCTCTTAGTGCACTACGGTCATGTGGGCTCTGGACTTTTGTCTTTGGAACTTGGGACTCTGGACTCGGGGCTCTGGACACTAGTCTCTCTGAGATATGTTTAACCCGGCTCCATTCTAAATTATCTACCAGTGTACAATTGTATAGTAATGTACACTTGTGTACTGCAAAGCATACTGCAAAGTTCCACGTTGAACATTACAGCTGAGCCCGTTATCTCCATAATATTGTTTGAACAGTGGTTGTAAAGTTCGCGTACTTTGGGGGACGATAGCTTAACCGCCAGATGTCTCACCAAAATTCTTATCTGATAGGATGGTGTATTTTTCGTCCTACGCTAAATCCGCTATACTCCACTTCTGACCTACGCAAAATCCGCTATACTACACTTCCGACCTACTAGCACGTGGTTTCACAGCTGCTAGGTGGACATGTGGCCGCAGCGCCCGGCCCCCTGAGCCTGTCCTAGCCGCAGCGCTCGGCCCGGAAATTGTCTTTACCCCCTAACCCTCAAATAATTCAAAAATAAACAGCTGGCATGGGTCCGATACGGCATTAGGTCGGTAAGTTGTTAGGTCAGAAGTTCAGTAGGGGGAATGTTGCGCATAGACGATGTAATAATACCGATTGATAGATAATTCAGGCATTTGCCATTCTATGTTGCGCGCACATGCCCCGTAAAATTACAAAACAAAGAGAGGGGGATTGAATTTTGTAGATCCTGAAAAAAAGTATCTGTGGGATGCCTGCGTAGAGCTGGCAGCTGGTGGGGTCTTAAATGTAAGACATGTGCGCGCAACATAGAATGGCAACTCCCGATAATTTATACGAGAGACATCTAGCGGCCAAACTATCGTCCCCAAAAGTGCGTAACCTACACTATCTATAAAGAGAATGGCAGGGCTGCCAGATGGCTATTTTTCCAGCCACATTTCCTTAAAATGGCTATCTTTCAAGGCTGTGGCAGAAGTGGCTTATGTGGCTTAAAAGTGGCTTTTTTTCAAAGTTTTACAGTAAAACTTTTAAATTTACATTTATCGTCAGTAAAAACTATATAATTTCTTCATGACACATCATGCAAACCAAAAATTGGCTGCAGTTCTCTCTCTCTTGATCAAAGTTTCTTGCAAGTTGTACTTTCAAGAATCGGGTTTTTCAACTGTTTACATCTAATTAGTATTTTCATCTGGTGGACACAATTTACAACTGTACAAGTGTTCACAAACCAGTTTGCCAGTTTCAGCAACCCTGAAACACTTCATTTATCAGAGGAACAAGATTCTTTTGAAAATAATCTTTTGTTAAGTGCTTGCATTTACAGTTATACAGCTTGGATTAGAATTGAAATATACTAATTACTATGTTTATTAATTTACAGTTGATAAATAACTAAAATTGTTTCATAAAGAATGGGTATGTCCAGTCAAAAGAAAAAGGTTACTAATAACTAAAATCTCTCTAAAAAAGAATAAAACACCTATTTTTATAGCTAAAAAAGTGGCTTAATATTGGCTTTTTTTTAGACCAGAAATGGCTTAATTGGCTTTTTTAAAAATCAAAAGTGCCTTTTTCCTAATCTGAAGATCTGGCAACCCTGGAATGGGCTCTGAGCTTACAGGAGAGGGGGTCGGATATGTAAATTTCATCTCAGAGGATTTCTAAGTTATCTTCAAAAACGGAGTCAATGATAATTCATACGAGAGACATCTAGCGGCCAAACTATCGTCCCCCAAAGTGCGTAACCTACCACTATCTATAAAGAGAATAGACTCTGAGCTTCCAGGAGAGGGGGGTCGGATATATAAATTTAATCTCAGAGGATTACTAAGTTATCTTCTATGCACCGAGACCGCCCTCAGGATGTAGCGCATCAGCATGCGGCCTACTACAAGAAGCTAAAGGAACATATTACACCTTTCTCCCTCTATAAAATATACTGTCTTAGGATGAAACACACACATATGTTCCTGATTTAACAAGTATAAGAAACATTTCACACTGTTCCAACTATAATATATGTTGTCTAGGGATGGAACACAGTTACACATGTTCCTGATAAAACAAGCTGAAGGAACGTATCACACTGTTCCAACTCTATTGTTCCTTCACGGGAATGCAGGAAATATTGGACACAGGTAGAAAATAGACATTGGTCACAGGTAGACTACAGACATTGTTCACAGGTAGACAATAGACGTTGGTCACAGGTAGACAATAGACATTGGTCACAGGTAGACAATAGACGTTGGTCACAGGTAGACAATAGACATTGGTCAGAGGTAGACAATAGACATTGGTCAAAGGTAGACAATAGACATTGGTCACAGGTAGACAATAGACATTGGT
>NW_019396580.1:68191-78692 GCF_000591075.1 Eurytemora carolleeae | reverse complement strand
GAACCCCTAGTGAGGAGGGGATGTATATGGATGCACAGGTATACTATAGTATATATGGTCAGATGGAACCCCTAGTGAGGAGGGGATGTATATGGATGCACAGGTATACTATAGTATATATGGTCAGATGGAACCCCTAGTGAGGAGGGGATGTATATGGATGCACAGGTATAATATAGTATATATGGTAAGATGGAACCCCCTAGTGAGGAGTGAATGAATATGGATGCACACAGGTATACCCAATAGTGAATGTAATTAAAATGACAATTAAATTTCCTTTTGAAAATTCATAACTGTAGTCTTGAAACCTTTTTTTGATCAATAATGTGGAATATGTCGACTTTTTCCGGTTTTGAAAGTGTTTAATCCTGACAAAGTAAATTATACCCTTCATGTTACTTTTATAGAGACTCCACATATCACCAGAAAAGGCTATTAATGAGTACCGTTTTGAATCGGACATACCAATCACCTCTTTAGTCCCTTGAAGTTAATTCTAGTTCTAATTCACAATTATCCAAAAGAAGTAAAAAATAAATCAAATTCTTTTTTCCCTCACTTGTGAAAGACACTTTTTTTCTCTTAAAAATGTATACCAAAGCATACTAGTCATAAAACTGAAGAAAATAATATACCTTCACTCCCTTGTTCCCCTCCCATCCGAAAAAAATATCTATCAATCAATCAACCAATCAAATCATCTAGGCTGGGTTAGATTATCTTCACACAAGAGCTGACTTGAGCAGAGACAAGATAATTGTGTTCGGACGATCTTTAGGAGGTGCTGTAGCCGTAGATTTAGCTTCTAGGTTAGTAGATCCAGGTTTATATATTTAGTAGATCTTTAGGTGGTGCTGTAGATCTAGCTTCTAGGTTAGTAGATCAAGGTTTATATATTTAGTAGATCTTTAGGAGGTGCTGTAGCCGTAGATCTAGCTTCTAGGTTAGTAGATCCAGGTTTATATATTTAGTAGATCTTTAGGATGGTGCTGTAGATCTAGCTTCTAGGTTAGTAGATCAAGGTTTATATATTTAGTAGATCTTTAGGAGGTGCTGTAGCCGTAGATCTAGCTTTTAGGTTAGTAGATCCAGGTTTATATATTTAGTAGATCTTTAGGAGGTGCTGTAGCCGTAGAATTAGCTTCTAGGTTAGTAGATCAAGGTTTATATATTAAGTAAAACTTTAGGAGGTGCTGTAGATCTAGCTTCTAGGTTAGTAGATCAAGGTTTACATATTTAGTAGATCTTTACGAGGTGCTGTAGATCTAGCTTCTAGGTTAGTAGATCAAGGTTTATATATTTAGTAGATCTTTAGGAGGTGCCGTAGATCTAGCTTCTAGGTTAGTAGATCAAGGTTTATATATTAAGTAGACGAGTTTGAAAATATTTTGATTTGCTGACGTTGATGTTTGTTTTTCGAATCTTTTTAAATCAATTACTATAACAATCTTATTATTATAATGAAAAATGTTTTATCCTTATTATTCAATTAGGTTGAAACATTATTGTGTAATCTGTTTAAGAACCAAAATAGTCATCTTCTAGGAAATCTAAGAAATGTTTACAAAAGGTATTTTTCACAAAAGTCTCAAATTATAATAAAAGTTAAAAAATCAAGCAATTTAGCATAAATTGATATCAATAGAACTATCTAGAACTCCTGAGTTATAAATGTTAAAATTTAGGAAGTTCTTTACAAATGTTTTAGATTTTATAGAAAAATAAATTTTTGGTTCTTGAAAAATGTTTTAGATTTTATAGAAAAATAAATTTTTGGTTCTTGAAAAATGTTTCGCCCTTATTATCTTATATTCATTTTACTCTAAAGGTATATGTCGTCGTAATTTAAAATACCTGTCCTGCCTCCTACTCTAAAGTGGTATTTATCATTTACAACGGTATCCGGGATCTTGCTCAAGTATGAAGTAAAAATCTTATTTTTCTCCCCGAAAATCTATTACTTGTAATTTTTTTCATCAGACAATGAATAAAATTGTCAGAATTTAACACTTTAAGATAGGAAAAATAAGACTTTTAACATCCTCAGTTTTACACATCTATAAAGAAATACAGGTCAATCGAATACATCTTTATTTGATTGCTTTAGGTCTCAGAATACATCTTTATATGATTGGTTTAGGTCTCAGAATACATCTTTATATGATTGGTTTAGGTCTCAGAATACATCTTTATTTGATTGGTTTAGGTCTCAGAATACATCTTTATTTGATTGGTTTAGGTCTCAGAATAAGGAGAGAATTGGTGCTGTTCTTTTAGAAAATACATTTACCTCAATACCTGATATTGCCAGGATTATTTTTCCATTTAAAATAATCAAATTTATTCCAGGTAAAATCTTATTTTCATCAATAGGTTCGAATTTATTTCCAATAATAAGTTCGATTGTATTTTTATTAATAGGTTCAAATATATTTCATCAATAGGTTCAAATATATTTCATCAATAGGTTCGAATATATTTTCATCAACAGGTTCTAATATATTTCATCAATAGGTTCGATTCTATTTCATCAATAGGTTCGATTCTATTTCATCAATAGGTTCGAATATATTTTCATCAATAGGTTCAAATATATTTTCATAAATAAATTCGAATATATTTTCATCAGTAGGTTCTAATATATTTGTATCAATTGGTTCAAATATATTTTCATCAATAAATTCGATCATATTTTCATCAAAAGGTTTTTGTGAAACGGACGGATTTAAAAAGCTATACCCTGAAATTAGCTTTACCAATTTGACGCATTTGTAAAACTTCTATAGTTAAGAATTTTTTTGTTTTTTTTTTGAGGGCAAAATGCTGTATTGTAGTAATAATCTTATTACATTGTGAAAATTTCCTTTATTTAAACAAAGTAAAGTTATGTAGAAACATAAAACATCATTTTATTGTTTACATAAAATATACTCAAGCCATAACTTTATTGTGACAATAGTTTGGGGACACAGCTTAGTCTGTAAAAGTCAACCCAAGCTATTTTATATTTTTAGACCAACCGAACCGAAGAGCATTTCCCTGGTTCTACTAAGTTTTCCAATCAATATTTGAGTCAAATCAGTCAAGGGGTTCGCGAGTTATGATCGAACATACAAACAAAATACAGTTACGAAATTAAGCATAACGATGCTATAATTCTTCGCGAAGATCTCGAAAATGAATAACCGGCCATGTTTATTAGAACACCCTGTAAAAACTAATCAATGCTCTTGTATATTATCGTTAATGGATGATTAATTTTTAGTTTGGTTTTACAAGAATCAATTTAAGTCTGGTAAAAAGATCTGCAGATTAACTCAACCTACACTATTCATCTCGGGTTTAGCGGATAAGGTAAGCAATAAATGTAAATCAATTTAGCTAAACAAAATTAAATATTTTATTTTGAAATACTAGGCTTTAAGGACGCTTGGCGCCACCTTTTCGGTAAATAAGTAGGCCATTTTAAGTTATTTAAAAAATGTTGGCGAATTTTTCTTTTAGATTTGGCGCATTTACAAAAAAATTTAATTTTTTTCCAGGATTTTTTTCTCCAATTTTGATGTTCCATAAACCTTCCCTTTGTCATGTGAAGGTTCCCCACAAAATTTGGATCCGAATGGTTCATTCGTTTTGTCGTTTATTGTATACAAACGGACAGACAGACAGACAAGCAAAGTATAAATATAGATTGTATACTCACCGTTTAAAAAAAGTTTTTAAAAAGTCTTAATAGATTCTATTTTCACAAATAATTCCAGAAAACCCCACCAACAGTGATATATTTCCAGGATTTCGATAGAAAAATTGACAGACGATTATGTATTGCATTCTATTTAATGTTTCTGAGTTAAAACACAACAATTCGAAATTTTAGTTTTAAAATATATATATAGTGTTTATATACTTACTGGATTTGACAATTCTAGAACGAGTTTAGCTTAACTAAGATTGTTACAGTTGTATCCCTCTTTTAATTATAACGTCCTTGTATTCTGGTTGCAGTGCTCCTATTAAAAGATCCAGAGGGAGANTTTATATACTTACTGGATTTGACAATTCTAGCCCCTAGATTAAATAATTCTACATTATTACAGTTAATCCCTCCGAAAATGATGACGTCCTTGTATTCTGGTTGCGGTGCTCCCATTAAACGTTTAGCCCGGTTTCCTGACGGGAACCATAATGAAACCTGGTCTTGTTCTCAGTACTATCAAACCATCAACTACTTCCTAGACGAGGTCAGTTCTATGTTTATTCCGAATAATCAATGGATTAATAATGGCAGAATTTTATAAAAGGACTTTAAAGCTTCATTTGCAAATTGTAAATACTTTTTTCAATCTCAGCTTAGTAAAAGTCATAGGGTGTCCCTAAAAGTCTAATTGATAGATTGATTGGTTTATGTATACACATCAGAATTAAGCGACGAATTATCAATCGTCTTTGTTGCACATTAGCGTTGAATTACTTAATTTCAATAGTCAAAGTATAGTTACGTCTGCTAGAGTAAATTTTATGTAAACCGTGAAAGACTTTGTAATTCTACATACAAGCCAGGTTGGAATTCTAAATATGTATATTCTAAGCTGTATATCTGCACAGTGAGCCAGGATGGATTTCTAAATATGTATATTCCAGGCTGTATATCTGCACAGTGAGCCAGGATGGATTTCTAAATATGTATATTCTAAGCTGTATATCTGCACAGTGAGCCAGGATGGATTTCTAAATATATTTATATTCCAGGCTGTATATCTGCACAGTGGGCAAGGATGGATTTATAAATATGTATATTCCAGGCTGTATATCTACACAGTGAGCCAGGATGGATTTCTAAATATGTATATATCAGGCTGTATATCTACACAGTGAGCCAGGATGGATTTATAAATATATGTATATTCCAGGCTGTATATCTGCACAGTGAGCCAGGATGGATTTCTAAATATGTATATTCCAGGCTGTATATCTACACAGTGAGCCAGGATGGATTTCTAAATATGTATATTCCAGGCTGTATATCTACACAGTGAGCCAGGATGGATTTATAAATATATGTATGTTCCAGGCTGTATATCTGCACAGTGAGCCAGGCAGGAAAAGAACTGATTCTCCAACCTCCCTTGTGGCAGCTTCGAATATTCATAACGTCTAGTTTATTAGTTTCCTGTCATGATTTTTATAATATGAATAATAGGTGAGTGGACGTGATTTAACGTGACCCTTTGTTTGTAAAGGGAAATGTCTGATTAACAATGGCACGTTCTAAAGCTTTATGTGATGAAGAATGATTGAGATATCAATATTTTAAAATTATTTGAATTAATTATTCTCAATTGCGGATTATCGAAAAGAAAGATGGAAATTTTTAGAGTTAAACATTTTACGCCAGAAAAAGCAACTGTAATTTGATTTTTTGTTTCGTTTTAACTTCTTGGTCGTCATTAGATGGTTCTAGATCTCCGCATTAAAATTAGAATTTCGAGATGATTAATAGTTTTCCGCACAATCACATCGTGTAATAGAGGAAGAAACAATTTTAAATTTGGTCAAAATTTGACACTAAGTTTAAAATATCGTCTAAAAGCTGAACACTTTAGAATTGTGGCTATGGAGATCAAAGCTTGATCTCCTCTTTTTATTAATCTCAAGTTTAATTAAATTTTAAATTAATATCCGGGAAATTGTAATCAGATGTCGATTGTAGAAACCGAACAGCCAATCAGAAACCGAGAAATTTCTAATTTTGGCGCGCAATCAAATAGAGAACTCTTATTGGTTCTAAGACGGTAGGTAAATCTAAAAGAGAGAATCAAGCAGAAAATCCAAAGAGTCGAGTCTATAGAGAAATCACAATCGAAAATAATTTGTTTTTTTTGATTATAAGCATTTATGTAAAATTATTTCTTTGCTTTAAGGGTACCGATGTAAATCAGACATTCCCATCTTTGCATGGAGGATCACTTCAAATTACACATACAGTCTTGTTAAGTCGCAGGTGCTAGCCAAATAAACCTGCAAACTTGAATCTTGAAATTTTTTAGTTAGATTTTTTTTATAAAATTTGTGTTTGAAATTTATTTGTATTTGTGTGGTTAAGGGTGACACATTAAGGGGGTCAAATGAACAAAATAATTGGGTGCTCTGAAGTCAGATTTTGCATTGTGAATCTTGGGATCTTATGCAGATCTACAGATTAATTTCATTCCTCTTCTATACCCCGTGATGGGCATACCCTGCAGGGATAATATCAATCGAAAAATCAAGCGATGATCCTCAAATTTAAAAGTTGATAAGAGGCACTTTAAAAATCAGATTTTGCATTAAGTTTAAGCCTTGTATATTGGCAGTTATTTTTTACTAATTCTAAACATTAGCTGTAGAAATATACTTTAATTTTTAGAGGGTTCTTGTGTCACTTAATAGTTAATATTGTGTTTTGTATTAATAGTTTAAATGCTACTCCACCTGTGATTAAGTTTGAAAATATGATATATTTATTTTACCTGTCACTAAAATATTCTTGTTATAGGATCTACTGTAACTTTAATAAATTACTGAACTATTTTTTGTAAAATTTGACATTTCAAAAGATTGAACAAAATTAGAATTATTAGTTTGAAAAATTGAAGGTCCGTGATATCAGCAAAGAGAATTGAATATATATTAGAGGGGATGAATTTACTAGAAAAAAGTGTAAAACGGCCATTTTGTTGTACTGTTTCCATACTGCAGGTGTACTTCACATATTTATGCTATATAACATTTTGGGCCCTGGAACATCATTTTATAGAAAATCTAAAATTAATATTAAAAGAAAACCAAATAATTGACCAACGATCATTTCACATAGACTCTATGCCTTTCACTTTACAAACGATGATTTTCCGTTATAACTATAAATCAAATGATTTTTTTTATTCACCTAATTCATTATAAAGTTGATTTAACAGCTTTAAAAAATTCGAAATTACATACTGTATTAATGTACTCTACTGCAGATAATTTGTGAACATTTACATGGTTTGTACACTTTGAACTCTCTTTCAGGCTGAAAGGGACTGAAAAATTTCATACCGAGAGATTCTCTAAATTACCCTCTAATATATATTCTATTCTCTATGGATATCAGGTTGCAAAGCTATCATAAGATTATAAAAGGTTCTATTATGTGTTTGACTATTGTTCACTTCAGAATGTTTTTGTTACTATGACTGATGCAAAATTTGTTGGGTGTATTAAAAGATACATATATTGAAAGTGGATTAAATTACTGAAGACACAAAAAACAGATTCTAAGGTTTTGTAACAACCCTCGATGGTAAAATAAGTTTTTGTTTTCATCGAGAAATATTTAAACATATTTTCAATTCTTTCACGAAATGCAATTGAAATTTCTCTGCCGGCAACTTGAGTGATTTTATTAAAAATCCGCCATAAAGATTATTTATTTTTAGAGTTAAACATAAAATACAAAATTAACTTTTTAATAAAAGATGAAAACCCTCAAAAAATGCTGGAATAAGAAAAAAGATTGTTTTATTTGATTTTATGGAATACAATATGTTGATTCATGAGAAGAGGTTGGATTCAATTAGATTTAATAGAAGTAAATGGACTTCTTCTTTAGATAATGATGTTCTTTTCCTTAAGATCAAAAACAGGGGTTTCCACTAAACATCATAATTGAGAATCGAAATAAAGATTGTCTTAAATCAGGGGTGTGGAGATAGAATTAAGCGGCTACTTTTTTCATTCTTTTTGATGCATATAAGTAATTTAATTACCCTACTTACCCAATAAAACCCTAAAACCTATGTATTTTGGGCAAAAAATTTACTTTCAAAACGGGGGAGGACGAAAAAAAATGTGGGCGAAAAACATCCACCCCTGTCTATAATCTTGGAATATTATGTTAACAAGCGTTGAGTAAAAACAATGTCTTTTCTATTGATAAAATCTTGATAAAATGCAAAAATTCAGATTTTTTCTTAACTTTTAATCACTAATGAAGGTACGAACTAATGTGCCTAGGGTTTCCAGCTAAATGTGGAATTCGTTTTGCGAACATTTCGCAATTGCACGCGTTTTTATCAAAGAAGATTAGAAACATTAATTGAAAAACATAATTAAAAAATAATTAAAAATACAAGTCTGAAAATAGTGGTTAATTCACAAAAACGCAAAGATAGAAAAATTATTTGCGAAATGTGAAGTCACTTAGATTAGGGAGGGGGTGCAGAGCTGCCATGAGTCCCGCAAAATGACCTTTGTAGTCGAACAGATTTGCAGAATGACCTCCTAACCCATCAAAATCCTCCCCTTGCTTACACTACGTCTCCGAGCCTCCGCAACTCTTGCTCCACATGTCCAGCATTCTTGTCTCCATTAACAACCACCGAAAGCCTTTTTTTCAAAAATTCTCAACATGATCAAATAGTTTTCAATAATACATGAATAATTTGTCTTAAAAAGTCAACTTCATTTTTACAATTTCCTAAGCTTGTGCATAACTATTGCAGCTTTATATAAAGATAGACAAATTTTATATCATTTCACAAGTGTATCACATCATCACATGTACAAATCTAACTACCCACCTCCTTGTAACTGCAGAGAAACCAGATTGATTGGCTTTCAGGTCATTCTGCGAATCTGGAGGCTTTGCAAGTCATTTTGCGAGGCTCATGGCGGCCCTGCACCCCCTCCCTCTTGAGAAATAACTAGACAATTCTGAAAGCTAGTCATTAAATATTTAGACAGCAGAGACTTTAAAGTGTCGCAACGCCTTGGCCTTTGGTTTTACCTCACAATTTCACTTATACTTTTTTGCAGCCCTATACATATAAATTATAAAACGCAGTGCGCTAAAATCTCACCTAATCTTACCTTCCTATCTTTGTTTTATTTGCATTGATAAACTTTTTTCTTTATGTAAAATTTGCAATATACATTTGGTGTTATCCAAGGAGTATGAAATAGAATGGAGATACAACTGACGCGGCCCGCCCTACCATATGATTATACATGCTTTGCAGGGTACTCCATTTGTATAAGAAATATTCAGAATAGGTGTACATCAGACAAATATCTCTTATACAAATGGAGTACCCGTCTGCAAAGCATGTATAATCATATAGTATAAGGGTGGGCCGCGTCACTTTTATCTCCCTTCTAGTTTATACTCCTTGGTGTTATGACGCATAAACAAAGTGATAAATCAGCAACTAACCCAAGGGGATAAAATGCAAAGCGTATGACAGAGATGGTGCTGCTTTCAATTTTTAACAAGATGATTTGCAGTTGTCAAGATGATTCTATAATGTTCAATCAAAACTTCTAAGATTATTAAAATCTGAATATTTTTAGAATAGGGATTTAAGGAGTACGTGTTTAAAGGAAACCTCTGAACACACATTTATGGAAATTTTCTAATTCATAATAATTTCAAGAATCTCAGACGACCTTCGCTCCGAGCCATACCAAATAAAGAAAGAAAATGAGGATTCGTCTGCACTCTGCTACGAATTTCTCCACGTTAAATTGATATTCAACGCAGTTCTCAGTCTAAACATTTCTAGTTATACTGTTATTTTTATTTACTTCAATATTCTAATTTTACTTGAACAAGTAGAGCTGAACATCAATTAGGTGTACAAAGAGCTGGGTGTGGGGACTCACCAGGGAGTAAGGAATATTAGGGAGATATAACTGGCACGGTTCGCCCTACCATATGATTATTCATGCTTTGCAGACGGGTACTTCATTTCTATATGAAATATTTGTCTGATGTACATATTCTGAATATTTCTTATACAAATGGAGTAACCGTCTGCAAAGGATGCATGATCATATGGTAGGGCGAACCGCGCCAGTTATATCTCCCTTCTATTCCTTACACTCTGGGACTCCCCCAAGTATATGGACAGGTGTTAAGGCCCCAACGGGTGCTTGTCTCTTTGAAAGAAAAAATTAAGCATATGAATGAAAATATTCTGATACACACAGAACGTACTTGATTTGCAGTCAGTTTGGTGTGCTAGGAGTCCCACGAGTTACTACCTACATTTATAAATAATATTCGGATTAAAGTAATTTAGAAAACATAGATAACCTTTTATGAACTTTAAAACCTTTAATTCATTTTGGGAATTAGAAAATTTATAAATACTTCTGCTGAAATAGTTCATTTATTTTTAACCCTCTTCCGGCTAAGTGGGCTAAATCTTTAAAAAAATGTTTGCTTTTTGTTAAGCTATAAGGGAAATAAACTATCCTTATGTTAAAATGTACATGTTTTCTTAAAGGGACTGTTAAGGTAAAATAAAAGGGGGTGTAGGCTGAAACATAAAAAATTTAGGTGTTGATCGCGACCACTATTAGTTCTATCTGATGTCCCTGTCTCGGGAAATTGATGTAAAACTGTGTCATATTTCTCATTAGAAATTTGTTAATAAATGTTAGAACCAATGAAGGGGACGGGGGGGTTAAAAAA
>NW_019396580.1:6473-68061 GCF_000591075.1 Eurytemora carolleeae | reverse complement strand
TGAATCTGAATGGCAACTACCCTTACTACCCCAACTACCGTCTAATAATTTTTTATTTTTGATTTTGATGTTGATACGGTTTGCTTTTATAACACTGCGAAAAAATTTTTATCTCCCCAACGAATTTTGCTAAAACTTTTTATCAAAAGTGCTGGCGAAGCCAGGCGCTCATGCGCCACAACTTGTGCCCAAAGAGAATATAGAATACTAGAAAAAAGTGTAAAACGACCATTTTGTTGTAATGTTTCCATACTGCAGGTGTACTTCACATATTTGTGCTATATAACCTTTTGGGCCCTGGAACATCATTTTATAGAAAATCTAAAATTAATATTAAGAAGTTTTATCAAAAGTGCTGGGGAAGCCAGGCGCTCATGCGCCAGTCGCCACAACTTGTGCCCCTTGAGTCACAACTTTTCCATGCCACAGCATTTTAGTTTTCCAGCAATTTTTTTTTTCATTTTTTCAAAGTTGTGTGTTTCAAAATTCTAACCACGTCCTGAAAAATGTATGTATTTAAATCTTTTTAAGTTAAAACTTGAAAAAATGATAATTCCTTGAAATGTAAACTCTCAGAAACAAATTGCAGGCCGGAAATCTACAGAAAATGTCTGTGAAAAATGAGACATTACAGAAACTTGTAACTGATCAAGATTACTTATTTTCGATGTTAAGATTAATTTTTATTTTCTCAACCTGTTCCTAAACAACTAAATAGTTTACTGTAGAAATTTCCTACATTTTTCGTCGTCATTATTAAATAATTTAAAAACAAACAGATTCTCAAAATCATTTATCAAAAATGAACAATCTATAATAAGGATTTTATAAGATTAAATTTGCTTGCTTGCTGAAAAATATGCACCGTAAAAACGTCTCAAAGGTCTCAAATAATTCCTTCAAAACTCTCTACAATATTACATTCTCAGTTTAACTACCATACAAGGTGTCCCAATAAGTATGGGAATTCAGTGACGAATTTTTTATCGTCTTTGTTATGAATTAGCATTATAATAACTGATTTCAAAAGACATAATATTATTATGGCTGCTAAAGTTTATTTTACAAAAACGGTAAATGGCAATAAAGATTTTTCCATAATGGCTTTGCAAGATGAACAGTGAAGACGGACAAGTTTGCTCTGTTAGTATACTGTAATTTTCTTATGTTTCTAGGTACCCTTTATGCAGTCAAAACATAAACAAACAAATTGTGAATTTAGTAAACCTAAACTATTAGTGAACCTAAACTATTAGTAAACCTAAATCATTAGTAAACCTAAACTATTAATAAATTTAGTAAACCTAAAGTATTAGTAAACCTATACTATTAGTAAACCTGAACTATCAGTAAACCTAAACTATTAGAAAACCTAAACTATTAGTAAACCTAAACTATTAATAAATCTAGTCAACCTAAAGTATTAGTAAACCTAAACTATTAGTAAACCCGAACTATAAGTAAACCTGAACTATTAGTAAACCTAAACTATTAGTAAACATAAATTATTAGTAAACCTGAACTTTTACTAAGCCTAAATAAATAGGACAAAAGGACACAAGCATGTTTACAATTCTAATTTTTTGTTTATAAATACAAATATCACAAATATTGTTTATAAATGTGTTTACATAAGGGGGTTGTTTACAAAGAGTCAAAAGGGGTACTGTGTAGAACGATACAATACATAAAAGAAATAGTGTATTCATCTTACCAATCCTAACACACCCTCATTGTTGGTTTGTTTGGAATTCAATAATTACGTCAGAACGGCTGAGCCAAATGTGAAAATCTTTACTGAGAACGGTTTTAGCAAGTTAGGATAAAAATGTTCTATGACTTTTTATGACAACAAAGAAATCATCAAACAAAAAAATCCCCGAAATGTTTCAAAAGCTATTTATTGTAATTATAATGTAATGTTTGAGAGGATAGGTAAGTAGTGCTTAAACCCTGAGTAAACCTATAATGTAATGTTTGAGAGGATAGGTAAGTAATGCTTAAACCCTGAGTAAACCTATAATGTAATGTTTGAGAGGATAGGTGCTTCTAGTAGTGCTTCAACCCTCAGTAAACCTATAATGTAATGTTTGAGAGGATAGGTTCTCTAAGTAGTGCTTAAACCCTGAGTAAACCTACATTGTAATGTTTGAGAGGATTGGTTCTCTAAGTAGTGCTTAAACCCTGAGTAAACCTGAAACCGTAAATCAACGAAAAATCCGAGGATTAGAGTATGATGGGAGGCGCGGAGGGGATGAAACCATCGTAAGAGGATGTTTGTGAGGTTCAGATTTCCCTCTCTTAGTTTGAAGTAGTCTAACCTCGAAAGAACAGTCTATAGCCCGTGTCAGAGTTTAGACGAAAAGGGAGAATTATCAGGTTTGTCTCCGATGATTTGTGAAAATAAAGGGTTTTTTTAAGTTTCTAAAAGCACACAAAATACTTCAATTTTTTAACTACTGCTAGGTCTAGATTTTTGGCTTTGACCAAATATTTGTTAATTCACATTGAGAACTAAATCTAACATGGTCAGATTTAGAGGTAGAGCTTTCAAAAACATCTATAAATTATCTTACAAACATGATATACAGATTTATTCATTTGTTTATTAAATGCTCCTGCCATAGGTTTCTACATATTTTCAACAAAATCATCCGAGAATTGTGAAAATTATGACCTGACTAAAAAAAGAAAAATGAGTTCAATCTTTGCCTCTCATTCAAAAACCCATAAAGAAAAATGCTGATCATGACTTTATTTTTAATTTGAAAACGTTTTGAAAGTGCTAGCACTAAAGCTGACCGTGGGAGAAGCTGAAATGTGCTTTTTAATCATGTTTCTATATATGCGCATAAAGCTATTTAACCCTCAAATCAAGTAAATTTTAGCTAATGTATTTATTTTTCTTGGATGTACATATTTGGTCAAGGAAAAACATAAAATGATCAGATTAATGATACAGCTCAAAGTCCTAATATTTGAGTAGTGCCCACAGAGAACGAGATTACAGAGACGACCTTAAACTCAGATAATATGACGATCCAAAAGTTAAATTGAATCTGCTACCTTAAATACAATCTTTTAACGGCTTTTTACAATAATTTAGAATAGAAAAAATTGTTGCAGGCAAACATCCTGTAGTATACATAAATTCCGTACAGTCGTCTGTAAAGTCTCATCCTTTATGGGTAACCCTGTAGTGACCAATTGTAATGAAAAGTATAAAATGATTTTAATGGAAACTCACGAAATAAAATATGTTCTACCCACAAACTCTGATTTTCTAATCCCTTTAAACCCAATAACGTAGACATTTGGTATTTCAAATAGTCAAATAATCTAACCTTGTAAAGGTTTACAACATCAGGTTACAAAAATAAAGGGATTCGATCATTTTTGTTTGTTGGAAAACTTGAGACAAAATTCTTCCATGATAGCATACTAGATGTGCAGATCAATAAGTTTCGCTAAAATTTTCCTAAATTTATGTTTTAAACTTTACTATATCTATACCGGATACATTTTTTGGCCATGTTGGTGTCAATCAGATTGTTGTTGTGATGTAAGGAGTGTTCTCATAAAGGTGGATTAGCTGCGTTGTCACAGCATAGGAATATCTGGAATATACAGTGAAACCCTTAATAACGATTACATCGGAAGAATTTAACAAATGTCGTCTTGACAATTTTTCAACGGGTTTTATACTATACTACGTAAATTTCAGTATTTGCGAAAATAAATAAATAGCCATGAATATGCGGGAACAGTTTTAAAGAGTTCCATATAATCATTTAATTAAAAAACTAAATATCTGCAACATTCCATCATAAGAAAGTGATGAATACGACATTTGATGAATTCTTTCGATGTATTCGTTATTAAGGGTTTCACTGTATATATTAATCAAAGAGAACACTGTGGAGGCTCGGTTACCAAAAAATGTTTTTACTAGACGATGAAAAAACCAAGTAGAGCCCTATGTCCGAATTTAATGAATGTAAGCCACGTCTCAAATCACCCAAAAACCAGTTTTAATTGACCGCCGACTTAAATCTTGAAAAAATCAATACAGATTTATGTGGAACCAACCATATTTGAGTCGCGACTTAAATTTACACCACGGGCAAAATTCTTTAAATTTGGCCTCTGAAACATAATTCAGTGTCCAAATTTAATGAATTTGAGCCGCGGCTTAAATCTGCCAAAAACCGGTTTCAATTGAGCGTCGGCTTAAATCTTGAAAAATGCAATACAACTTTAGGTAGAATCAATCCATTTTGAGCCGCGGCTCAAATTATTTAAACAATTGTGTGAATTTTAAGGATGGTATTATGGGGTTAAAAAGGAAAAAAATGAATATTTGAAGGAATATGACATGTCCGGACGGGAAAAGACCAAAAAAGACCCCAAAATTGGTCAAAAAAATTGAAAATTGTTTAAACCATGTATAACAAGGGTTCAAGAAATATGTTTTCCAGACAGCTTGATAAATGATTTTACATTGTGAACAAAGTTGTATAGAGCAAGATTTGAAAATTAAAAAGATCTGGGTTCAAGTTGTCCCAAAGTTTCTGACATAGGACACAGGGATCGCTATAGTATCAGAAGAAGTAAATATTTCCATTTACTGATAGCGCCTATACAAGGATTCAGAACTCTGATTGGATAATGAGATAGATAGAAAGATAGATGTTACCGCCATAATATTTCTCTTGGTTCAGAATAGACACCAAACACATGCCTGAACCCTGATTGGATTAGGCGCTAATGAACTCGGCATATAAGAGTGCAGATTATATTGATTGTGGATCTCAAATGTAAATCAAAACAAGAAAAGTCCTTCATATATTCAATGCCCAATCTCTCTTCTATTTTGATCGTTCTTAAAGGGTAAATAAAAACAGACTCTGATGAATAAAGTTTGAAACCATTCTGAAAACTTTCTTGCTGTGACAAACCAAGCTGCTTTAATTTCGGGAAAACGCTCCTTACATTATACAACAAAGATTTGATTGACATCAACTGATCTGAAAAATATTCCAATATTAGATACAGTGAACTTTAAAAGAAAAATACATGGCTAAAACTCTTATAACAGTAACCCTAAGTTTTGTTTAGCAATACTTTTTGATCACACCGTACACCTCTGTAAGCAAATGGTCAAATTGAAAGTTTTAATTTTAGATTTTTTAAATTTTTTTTTCAGGTATCTCGGCGTTCTTAAGCTTGGGTAAACTTATGAATAAAATCAAGGTTAGGATTTTTATAATAACATTTTATTTTGCTTTTAAACTTTTCCTTTTTAAGGACTTTAACCATAGATTAATAACTATTACGGATAGAGCACTGGATTTTTGGGTTTTTCGTTCACAATAACCTTGAGGCAGAAGCCAAAAGGAGTTACTCGCATGCCGCGTTGAATTACAAGACAGAGAGAGAGCATGCGCGTAACTCTTTGGGTTTCTACCTCAGAGTTATTATGAACGAAAAACCCATAAATCTAGAAAAGCGACATCTGCATCTTGAAAAGACGACATTTAGTATTCTATCTGTATTGTTATTAATCTAAATTTAGACACATTCTGTTTTGAACAAAATGTTTGAACTGCAAAATTATTTTTAGTTTTGGAAATGTTTTGGAAATGGGATTACCTATCAAACCCGAGAGAGAAGGGAAAAGTCAAATATTCAATGAAAATGAAAAACTTGATGAACAAAGTTGATACCATGCTGATTATGTCAAAATAGAGAGGAATCTCTAAAAAAGTAGTTCGATATTTTTAAGTTTTTTTAGATGATTAAAATTTTGTTGTTTGTAGACATTAGTGCCCTGGCGTCGACCAGAAGATGTTTTTGGTCCTTCCCCCTTCTCTCCCTCCCCCTCCTACCCGTCCTCCCCCTCCGACACACTCTTCTCATCGAACTCCACCTTCTCCTCTGACCTCCTTGACTCGAACTATTCTGGGAACTCGAGTTTTGACCTCAACTGGAGCGACCTCGACAATTTTACTTTAAGTAAAGGTACAGTCAAATCTAGACATTAGCATTGATACTCAGAATACTTAAATAACTTCTTATTTTCTGCATATGTAACTTGTTATATTAAACCTTATACTTTTTTAAAATTAGTAAATATTCTAAGATTTTCTGTTTATTCCCGAAAATCACAAATCTTTAACTATGCACGATCAAATATATGATGTGGGAAACCCTGTTTATAAATATAGATTTACTAGGCTTCCAGGGCGCTTCGCGACCATCCTCTATTTCAATTGTGAACATTATCGCTTTGAATACATACACAATACAAAAACAACAAAAATTTCGCGGATCTTAAGAAAAATTTCGTGGATTTTTAAAATTTAATAAAATATGAATTTTAATGGAGGCTAATTTTTAAAATTTTGATCATACAGATAATTTCCCTGGGGTCAAGTGATGTCCCACACAAAATCTGGTTCCGATCTGTTCAGACGTTTTGACGTTTATTGGATACAAACAAACAGACAAGCAAAGTATTTATAGATATGAATATATCTTTGTAAATATATTCATAAACATTCATCTTTTTGTTTAATGACGCCTGAATATATTTCTATTATGCAAGATATATTCGATATACATTAAGTACTAACAAATTAATGATTTAGAATAAATATCAAAAACATTATTTTGATGGTTTATGTAAATCCTAACCTTAAAAATTCCTTCTGATTGGTTATCACTACTATTATGTGTACTGTCGGATTAAAAGGCGGCCTGGTACTTGAAATTAACCGGATTTTGAAGTATCATGTATGATAGTACATGTTGCTTCGTTATTCAACTTCTAAAAACAAAGTTGCGACTGAAATATTTTTTTTTGTCTTTTTCATACATTTAAGATCTCCTGTAGTTTAAACCTTTTTTTTAGCCTATATCACCCCCGGGTACAAGTGGGGTTCCTACATAAATGTCAGCCGATTTAGTTCAGCCGTATGGCTATGATCATATTTGAGCGAAGAGCTTAATCATATAGACATATCTATGCAATACATAAAAACAATTAATATTTTTGAATGAATTTATTTTGAGAATTTTTGGTTGTAATGTAAGTTTCAAATCAACCATTTGTGAGGATCATACTGTGTCGTTATGAATTCATCCTGCTCAAACTGCAGGGTTATTATAAACGTATTTGGGTTCTTCATTTTGAATTTAACTGCGTTTAGTCTATGATTCAACAATCTTGTAACTTACAGCCATAAAGAATAGATTATAGAGTGAAATTTACTAGAAAAAAGTGTAAAACGACTCTATTTTGTTGTACTGTTTCCATACTGCAGGTGTACTTCACTCATTTGTGCCATATAACGTTTTGGGCCCTGGAACATCATTTTCTTAAAAATTATTTGTTTTTCTCTAAATCAATTCTCTGATTGCCTGTCAAGCATTCCCGAGTTCATTTCAGTATTAGTTTCGATAAAAAACAATTTGATGTTTTTATTTAGTAAAAAAATATATTTCATAATTTGAGGTAATCAAACATCAGTAAAACCAATATTTTTGAAATACTCAATATTAAAATTGAGTATGAGGAATGTTAATGTTTATTAACATTTACAAACGACGATTTTACATTTTGATGTTTAAGAAAATAATGATTTTAAATTCACCTATAGCTAATACACTGCACGTTAATAGTTATTTAACAACTATATAAAACAAAGAAATTGTAATGGATATGTCCAGGGATCATACTGTATTAGTGTGATGTACTGTGTATAATTTGTGAACATTTACTTTGAACTCCCGAAAGGGACTGACACAATTCATACCGAGGGATTGTTTAAATTTCTTTCTATTCATATCTTCTGCTCTGTGCTTACAGCGTTCTCTTTTAATACATTCAAAACGCTTCCGCCGACAAAAAGTATAAAACAATGTTTTTATAGGGAGTGACCGGCTACGTAAGGTAGTTGAAAAAAAAACTAATTCTGAAAACGTATCCACCTCAAAGTAGGAGTTTTATACGTCGAATTTGCGCTCAAACTCATGATTTACAGACCTTTAAAAAGTTTGATATGTCTCAAATGAATCCGAAAAAAGTTTTCCACAACACTGCATACTCAGTTCAACTACCTTACATAGCCGGTCACTCCCTTTAAAATGGTCAATTTGTAATTCAAAGTGACAACTTTTTGGAATAAGGACTGAACTGTTAAATCTGTCACTGCAAACAAACCTTGAGGAGGAAGTTAAATTCATTTGACATTACTATTACAACTTTGTGACTCCGTTGCTTTTCCAGCTCTGATTTTACGAACAGGTGTAAGAAAAGCAAATTTGTTTAGATAGATGTTATAAACTCAAAACATTTTTGTTCTTCACAATAGCTCTCCTATAAAAGGATTTATGATAAAAACTTACAAAATTCTTACGTTTTTTCCTTTTGTTTGACGCGTGCATTGTGCATTCTATACTAGCTCTGTAGTTAAATGGAAGACGACATTTAAGCAACCTCGCGTGTTTTTACATTTATCTTCCTAGTTTACAGACAGCTAGCTCTTGTTATATCTAATTACTTCGGATGAATCAGAGTTTTTAGTTTATGTAGCAATAAAACTTTAATCAGTAGCTTAAAAATCAACTTAATTAAGTAAAATGGATCTGTTTATGCACAATTAGAGCCGTAACAGTCAACTTCCTATTCCACAGTTTCATCACACCGTCAATGTTAATAACATTATGTTTAACTTTAAGAACAAATATTTAAGGTTAGAATCCTTTAAATTAACCATTTTCACACAGGATGACATATTTTCTGCCGAGATTTTTGTCGATTTTAAATGCTTCCTATAGGGGGCTTAGGACTTAGGAGCGACTATACAGAACCCTTTTATTGCTTGTTTTTCATCCATGTTTTTCTTCACATTGAAATACACGTGAAACATAGATCTGAACAATATTGTTGTATTTTTACAAAGAGAAAAAACAGAAAATACTTATTCAGGACTATTTTTACACCAATTGATAGAAAAATATATTTTTATCTAAAACATATTGTAAAGAGAAACTAAGGGGGGGGACCCTATAATATTCATTTTTCAATTACAATTTTAAGACATTGTTTTCCCTCAAAATGCAAACCTGAAAATTCACGAAATGAAACTAAATGGGCATTACTTTTCAGTAAATACTAAAAGCATTTTACAGTACATACATATATATAAAAATATATGTACATATATTCGAATTTACTCTAAAAAAAAACTACAATACTATGTGACTTAAATTAAAGAACAAATGTATAAACTACTTTGCATCAGATAAAACCGCATCCTGATCTCTAATCAGATAAAACCGCATCCTGATCTCTAATCAGATAAAACCGCATCCTGATCTCTAATTGCCGTTTACCCGAACTTGGTCGATTTTAACAGGAAACTAAATTTTTGCGAAATTACGACCTACTCAAAGAAGTTCGATACCAAGCTCAGAAACATTCTTGTGGTTCTCCCGAGTTCCCCACTCAACATTTGAGGCAAATCGGTCAATGGGCTCCTCGGACCAACAAACAAACACCAAACCTGTAGACACCCAGACGGAGATTATAACTTTATATGTCTAAAATTTTGCTTTTACTTCCTTGAGCTAAATATTTACTCTACTACAAGATGCAAACCGAGACAATTAATTTACTTCACCATAATTTAATCATTTTATAATTCGTGTCAGAGCATGAGTCTTGGAAAATGTATTAAAAGCAAATTTACAGAGCATCACAAATTCCAAGAATATCATCTCATCTTAAAATTCTTTAAATTTTGTTGATAAAAATGAAAAAACCCATAGCCATTTCTCTCAACGCAGACCCTCCTTTTTCATCATTTATAAGCCCCTCCCCCCCTCCATCATTATATATTCCCCTTAATAATCTAAACCTAACGATCATACTAATTATTTGTAAATAATAATAACAAACATTTCTAGCGTTTATACTTAATCCACAGAAAAAAAATTATTTTTATTTTTATTTTTCTTACAGGGTGTCAACTGTACAACTGAGCGAGCCAGTTGTGAGACGACTTTAAGATTGTCTTTGATCTGTAAAATAATTTTAGAAGTTTAAATTCTTTACTTAATTATTTCAAAATATCCGTGTAGACCTAACATTTCAAAAATGTGCTTTCTTAATCAAACTAACTACAGATAAAAGGAATTTTATTCAGATTAACACCGAAATTGTAAAAATCTGAACGAAATTTTTCTCTGTTAATCTTTAAAGCGCGAAAGTAGACAGCATTTAAAAAAAGCCAACACTATGAGTATTTTCTTAATACCGAATTCTACTTTTAAAATATAGTTGACAAATGAATGTCCTTATTATTCCAAAGATTAAAGACGATTTTCCAGTCCTCGCTGAACTTTTATGTTTCGGTGGGCACCCTGTAGCTAGGGATGGGCACGTTCCACCTTTTTCAAAGTTCAAACCGTTTTTAAAATAAAATCTTAGGTGGCCGTTAGTATTAGAGGGTAAGAGCGAAACTTCGTTTCGTTAATGGTATTTTCATTTTTTTTTAAGTTAAGAATCTCAATTTTATTAACGACGTTAACAAAAAATTTTAACAACCATTAATGGCTCCAGCCATTATAAGTTATTACAAAAGTGTTGGCGTTAACGGTTAACGGTTAACGGTTAACGGTAAATGAAATTGTGAACGGCGCAGCTGTTAATGGTCTATTACAGTATTACTTAAGTTAAATGCGATTTTAAGCAGAAAAAAAAAGAAATTCACTGTTTTTAAATCTATATTTTTTTCAACCTTTAATTTGTTTCTTCCAAAAATGGCTAGTCTGTTTCTTCAGCGATTTAAAAATTAACAGTTTTGCCGTTCGCTATCGGACTCTTCCGTTTGTTTCCGAAAACCTATGTTTCTTTAACGGAACTTTTTCCAGCCCTACTTGTAACTTTAATATTCAATATTTACCATTATTACATCATATATAAGATGCTGTTTGCCTATAGGCTATATCTTGCATAATAGAATATATCACTTTTCCAATTACTCCAAGCCAACTCACTCTAGAGAATATATAAGTGGCTTTTTATCCAAAAATAGAGGTACTTTTGAGAATATCATCTTTTTTATAATCTTACGGCCAAGTTTTAGATTGAATTAAAGAGGGAATTGAGTCTTTGCCAAAAACTCAAATTTTCTATTTCTTATATCTTAGCAACCTTATTGTTTAAACCTTTGATAATTCAAATATTATCATCGGATCTAGCAGAATTAATAGTTTATAGTGTAATACAGGGTGTCCCACGAAACATGACAATAGCAAGACGACTTGGAAGTCGTCTTTGGTATTTGAATTTATTTGTGACATTTAGTCTTTAAATGGCAGGAAAAGGGAAATTTTGTGATTATTATCTCTAGAAATTTACTTCTAAAATTAGGTTGACAAATAAACGCAGCAAATTATATCAAAAATCAAGACGACATTCAAGTCGTCCTGCATACTGTCATGTTTCGTGGGACACCCTGTATATTAATGTACTTCACTATATTGTACTTTCCTCTGCAGTTATGTACTGCTTTGTACAGTGTAATGTGCAGTTTTCTTGCGATTTTTAATGGAGTTTTATTTCTAATTATTGATTTAACAGTTTTCATATGAACTTATATCTTTGTAACGAAAGAAGCTGTACTGCAGGGCGAAATATATTTCCAGAAATAAAGATGTAAGCTATTTAACATCTCCATTATTTATTTTTTTTGCTGTACTGCGCTGTTCTGTACTTTATTTTATACTAGTTTATTCTAGGTATGAACCAGGCCTGGGTATTTGGGTTGGCTTGGTGTGAGATATGGAGATGTCTAGATGTCCTGGCATCAACAGCCTCCATCCTCAACCTCTGTGTGATATCTGTAGATCGCTACTGGGCGATCACAGATCCATTCGCCTATCCAACCAAAATGAGTGAAAGGTGAAAACATTTTTGAAAATATAAATTACCTTACTTATTTGTGTAGACAAATCATGATGATTTGATCTGATTTTCTAATCCCTATATCTCTGCAATCTGATGGTGTAAACCTTTATATTTCAAACTTAACTCATTTGATCATAGCATACATTTTTAATTCATATTTTTTGCGGCAAAGACTTAATTATTTTATTAAAAGGACTCTAAGCGTAATTTCAAGTGATCCTTCCTGCGAAGATAGCAACTTCTGATTCACAACCTTTTTCTGCTCAATAATGTAGAAGATACTGTCGTTTTTCTAGGTTTAAAGTGTTTAATACTGATAATTCCTAACTGGATTCCTGCAGTGTAAATGCGCAAATCACTGCTGTTTGCGACGAAACGACAGTTGAAATAATCAGTTAAAAAAAAAAAACTTGATTCGAACTTTCCCAGCTTTGCATGGAGGACCACATAAAATTGCGCTTACAGTCTCTTTAAATATTTATTGATTAGGCGTTCTGTTCTTCTGATCCTTGGAGTTTGGATTTGTTCAAGTTTTATCTCGTTTCCAGCAATTATATGGTGGAGGTCTACTTCATCAGGTTGGTACAGATTAATCCGATTGCATGTATAATCCATCTTAATCCGTTTCTTTTCATAATAAAATTCTATTCTAATCTAACTTTATCCACTTCTATTCCTAATCTTTCTTAATCTGATTATATTTCCTATCTATTCAATCCGATTGTTTTTCTAATTAAGTTTAATTTCTTATCCATCTTAATCATATTCTATTTCTAATCCATCTTAATCATATTCTATTTCTAATCCATCTTCATCCGATTCTGTTTTTAATCCATCTTAATCTGATTCTATTTCTAATCCATCTTAATACGATTCTATTTTTAATCCATCTTAATCTGATTCTATTTCTAATCCATCTTAATCCGATTCTATTCCTAATCCATCTTAATCCGATTCTATTTCTAATCCATCTTAATTAGATTCTATTTCTAATCCATCTTAATCCAATTCTATTTCTAATCCATCTTAATCCAATTCTATTTCTGATCCATCTTAATCGGATCTATTTCTAATCCATCTTAATCCTATTCTATTTCTAATCCATCTTAATCCAATTCTATTTCTAATCCATCTTAATCCAATTCTATTTCTAATCCATCTTAATCCGATTCTGTTTTTAATCCATCTTAATCCGATTCTATTTCTAATCCATCTTAATCCGATTCTATTTCTGATCCAATTCTATTTCTGATCCATCTTAATCCAATTCTATTTCTAATCCATCTTAATCCGATTATATTTCTAATCCATCTTAATCCGATTCTATTTCTGATCCATCTTAATCCGATTCTATTTCTAATCTATCTTAATCTGATTCTTTATCTAATCCATCTTAATCCTATTCTATTTCTTGTCTAATTTAATCCAATACTATTTTTAATCTTTCTAAATTCGATTCTACATCTAATCCATCTTAATCCGAAAATATTTCTTTACAGTTAAACTACTAATCAATTTTAATCCGATTCTCTTTCTAATTCATCATATACTTTTTTTGAGTGAACCTAATCCTTTATATTTCTAATCCTATAACCTAATCATTATTCTAATTCTATAACCTAATCATAACCCTATATTTATTCTAATCCAATAACCTAATAATCCTAATATTATTCTAATCCTATAACCTAATCATGATCCTATTATTATTATAATCCTTTATTCCTATAACCTAATAATCCTATTATTATTCTAATCCTAAAACCTTATCATAATCCTATTATTATTCTAATCCTATAACCTGATAATCCTATTATTATTCTAATCCTATACCCTAATAACTCTTTCATTATTTTAATCCTATAACCTAATAATCATATTAGTATTCTAATCCTTTAACCTAATCATAATCCTATTATTATTCTAATCCTATAGACTATTCATAATCCTATTATTATTCTAATCCTATAACCTAATAATCCTATTATTATTCTTATTCTATAAACTAATAATCCTATTAATATTCTAATCCTATAACCTAATCATAATCCTATTATTATTCTAATCCTATAACCTAATAATCCTATTATGATTCTAATCCTATAACCTAATCCGATTCCAATTTTATTTAATCTTATTTCGATTCCAAACGATTCTATTTTTAATCCATCTAAAATCTTTATCTTTATCCTTAATCCAATTATCTATTTCTTATCTTTCTTAATCTGATTCTATGTCTAATTTCTTCCTTAATCTGATTCTATGTCTAATTTCTTCCTTAATCTGATTCTATTTCTAATCTTCCTTAATCTGATTCTATGTCTAATTTCTTCCTTAATCTGATTCTATTCCTTAATCCTGAAAATGTGTAGGAGAGGTAGCTGATTGGAAATGTCCGTTTACCGAGGATGTTGGTTATCTAGTTTTTTCAAGGAAATTAACAAACAAAAAATATATTAAAGGGACAGTTTTTTTAAATTAAAAACAGCCCACAAGGTACAACAACATGCTTGATCTAATTACCGAGATGATCTACTCTTTTAAAATCAGATACAAGGCTACCCAAAAAGAATAAACGACTGCAGCTGTGTTGAATTTAAGCAGACTTTTTCATTACATTTGTCACAGAAAAAATCAGAGGATTTAAAGATATTTAGATTGTCATTTAAGTCTCATGTTTTATGGGTCACACTGTATCTTTTTCAAAGACCATGTTGAAATGGAAAATCGGCGGTTCTCCTTCATTTTCAACATTTTTTTAATCCACGGGACAGAAATATATTTGAGATTGAAAAGATATATGCAGATATAAAAAAAAATTATCCACAAATTAAAAAATGTTTAAGTGCAAAAGTTTATTTGTTATAATTCTTTAGCACGGTTTCATTCTACGGTCCGTTGACAGTAATGGTGTTTACATATATTAGAATATTTCAGGTAAATATATTAAATCCACTATATATTTTTTTCTACATAGTTTACATAAACAATAAACATGAGAATTAAGATGCTAGTTGAAAATAGTTTTTTATTCCCAATAGTTGATAATAGAAAATAGTTGAAAAATGTTGATTGCTACTTATCTTACTTGTATAGCTATTGCGTCTATAAGGAGAAAATAGTTAAAAACTACTAATACCGAAGAACGTAGCGTCCATACAAATTTAGAAAGTTGAAATATTCAACTCGGATCGTAAAAAAATCAAATTTATGTTGTCATCCTACTTTGTACCTTCAAAATCGACTTTTATTTTGTTATTTTATGAATTAGAATCTGGAATCTGGACAAATTTATCAATTTCTCCGTCAATTTTGAAGGTGTAAGAATGGTAGACTCCAAAGTAAAAATGTTAGACTATCAGTTTTAGGTGTTAAATATTTAATTTGAATTGTGTTCACAAGATAATACCGCGCACGTCGTCACTTCATTCCCATGTTTTTGGACACCCTGAAATCCCTGAATGATATAACAGATGATACTTTCCTTTTATAACGAGATGAAAATTCATCCAAATTTTAGAAATTTAATTTCAACTTTAAATTTGATACCATTTAACCAAAAATATAATTAAAATTCTTGTAGAATCTTTTATAATAATATAAAACTTAAAGGGACTGTAAACGTAATTTCAAGTTTACCTCCGTTTAAAAAATGGCACGTTCAGTTCACATCAGCTTTATTTTAACCTTGGTCTGATCTTGCAAGAAATAGATATCCATGTTTTAAAGGTAAAATTGATTTTTTACATTGTAGATTCTCTTTAGAATGGATGCTCAGATTTATGCTTTTAAAGATAGCAAATCGTCGATATCCTCATCATTGTTACTCAGATAAAGGTTCTGAGGATACCGATGTAAATCGGGCATGTAATTTTTTATAAATGGAGGATTACTTAGAAAAACGCCTGCAGTCAAAGAAAATGGGATATATATTAGAGTGGAATTTAGTTAATCCCTCGGTATGAAATTTGTCAGTCCCTTTCAGCCTGAAAGGGAGTTTAAAGTGTACAAATCATGTAAATGTTCACAAATTATATGCAGTAGAGTACATTAATACAGTATTTTCCCCAGACTATCCATTTCAATTTCGATTTTTTAAAAGCTCTTAAATAAACTTTATAAAATGAATTAGGTGGATAAAAAACATCATTTGATTTAAAGTTATAACGGAAAATCATCGTTTGTAAAGTGAAAGGCAAAGAGTCTATGCGAAATGATCATTGGTCAATTATGAAACCAACCCATTTCATAATTTGGTTTTCTTTTAATATCAATTTTAGATTTTCTATAAATTGATGATAAGAGCCCAAAAGGTTATTTAGCACAAATATGTGAAGTACACCTGCAGTATGGAAACAGTACAACAAAAAGGCCGTTTTACACTTTTTTCTAGTAAATTCCACTCTAACACATATTCTGTTATCTTTGCCTAAATTCCCTTTAATGTAATTTTTCTTTATTTCTAGGCGGCGAGAGAATACAATAAAAGTCTTAACTCAGGTTATTCTTCTTCTTCCCTTTTCGATTTATAATTAATCAAATAAAAAAACTTAATTGAAAATGTTTTTTTTAATATTTTAGGAACAAAACAACTTTCCTCCGGTGGGGCGGGAGAAATAACTTTAAGGTGAGACATGTTGTTTTGGAAATATTGCTTTTAAAAATTGAAAATTTTGTGTTTTTTAGAAAAAATATTTAAACTTTTACTCCCCCCTTGTCAATTAAAAACTTGAGCACTCTAATTAGCATTTTGTAAGGCCCTCAACTTGTAAAGAGTTGGTTGAGCGAGTTGAGCTCTCTGGTACCTATTTCATTACCCAATCATCAGGGTTTGATGGAGCAGTTGTTAGCGTGTTTTATACGTATTACGTAATCCAAGGATTCACGGTTCAAGCCCCGCCAACTGCAAAATCAAAAACTGATGAATTGAGCCATACTGATGAGTCCTCATAAGACGAAACACTGTGTCTATGGATATGTTTATATTTATACATATTAGGATACACCGAGGAGGAGGAGGAGGAGCTGGAGCTAAGAATGGAGTTGGTCCTCAGAATAGTGTCAATAACAGCGCTGTATCCCCCAGAACGAGGTACAGCAAGAAGACGACTTTAGTCCAATGAATATGAGACACAGCAATTGTGCAGTATAAAGAGAACCTTTTCATTTAATTAAAGATTCAATAAATTACTTGTGGTGAAACTTTTTGCCTTGTTACAGCATCAAATGCACTTAAGTATTGCTTAAATGTCGTCTCCCTTTTCCGCAGTTTTTTGGTTTTGATTTTTTACAATAAAATGTAAAAATGAATCTTTTACGATAGTGATTTTGAAAGTCCAACGAACATAAAACACAGCCATGGTACATTGAACCAGACCCAATTCTTTCAACAAATTGTTTTTCAAGCTTTATCTGCTTTAGAAAAACACATTA
This sequence comes from Eurytemora carolleeae, assembly GCF_000591075.1. NCBI lineage: Eukaryota > Metazoa > Arthropoda > Copepoda > Calanoida > Temoridae > Eurytemora > Eurytemora carolleeae. The sequence continues at coordinate 50,651 of NW_019396580.1, read as the reverse complement.
AAAAATTGCTCAACGTCGTCTTCATTTTCCACATTTTCCAGTATATTTGCTAGGAAAGCACCAATGAGACGTCCTCACAACTTTTTCAAATTTTTAACTTTTCATTTTTTTATTTTTTAGGCGGCGAAAGAAGAAGTCCATGTTCACCAAGGAAGCTAAAGCTGCCAAAACTCTCGGAACTGTTATGGGAGTTTTTATCATCTGCTGGCTACCATTCTTTATTCTCAACATTATTGCAGGCATATGCTCATCTTGTATACAGGTACAATCATTTCTTAATCATTTTACTAAATGAAGATCAAATAAACATATTACCGGCATCGCATCAAATTGCAAAAAAATAGTCCTAGAGATTCATGAAAATGTTAACGTAATTAAATACTGAAACTTTTTTAAAAAATCAAATGATAACCAACAGAGATAAAATCCAATGCTAACTGAAAGAGATAAAATCCAATGGTAACTAAAAGAGATAAAATCCAATGGTAACTAAAAGAGATAAAATCCAATGGTAACTAAAAGAGATAAAATCCAATGATAACTAAAGGAGATAAAATCCAATGATAACTAAAAGAAATAAAATCCAATAATAGCTATAAGAGATAAAATCCAATGGTAACTAAAAGAGATAAAATCAAATGAAAACTAAAAGATATAAAAATTTCGCCATTTTTAATTGTTCTTGAATTTTTACGGAAATGTTTGGTCCATTATCAAATATAGCTTCTAGTTTTTTTTTCTGAAAATAACAATAATTTGTATTATTTCTCCAATAAATTTTATTATTTCTTAACATAAAATATAAACCTTTTATTATGCTTGAATTGATATCTAGAATCCTGAAGTAGTTCTTGGAGTTGTCACATGGTTGGGTTGGATCAACAGCTGTATGAATCCATTCATTTATGCGTCCTGCAGTTTAGAGTTTAGAAGGTGAACTTAATTAGACAAATTTACCAAATTATCCTCCAAAACAAGGAAAGGGTCAGAAACAAGGGTCAGAATGAATATGTTTTTCCCGTGCATGGGCCATTTTTTATTTACAAATCTCTCCTATAAATCATAAATTATTAAGTACCATAGATGCCAGGACACAACTTTATTTATTCAGGACACAACTTTATTATTTACATTGGTGGTGACTAATTTTATACATAAATTTGCAACGAAATTAGAGCAGTTTCACAAGTTTGTTATTTTATTTTAATACAGGGTTATCAACAAATGATGATAGTTTAGAGACGACTGTACAGAATCTATTCAGTCTTTCTTTGTCAAATCAATTATTCAAAATCCTAGAAGGTCAAAATTCTGACCCGGGGGCGCTTACAAACTTAGTTTGGGTTTGAAACCCATGGCGCTCACTAATATGGCGACACTAAAATTACTTATTGCCCTAGTGACAGGAATTCGCATTATTTTAATATTATCCTTAGAAATTAAGGTACACATTATAAACCCTGTGTAATGTTAACATAAGAACAACACGGGCAGCCGTAGTACATTTGAATTTCCGAGCCGGGTCAACCTTTCCGCTCCCAGTTTGTACTGTAACTAGCTCTATGGACAGGACTAGCCGGTGCAAAAAGGTTGACGCGGTCAGACTTTATGCTTCATAGAGGTTGAATTTACTTTTACTGGCAGGGGCAGCGTGAGAAATATATATCTGTTACCGTTATAAATAATATCTTCAAAATATAATTGCTTTATCATAATGTCCTTGATAACCTTTTTGATCTCTTGATGCATAATAAGCACAGGCGCAAACCTCCAATGTTATTAGCGAGGAGTAGTTAATGCATTTACAACAACTTATTTTGCAATATCATTGCTCTGCATTGAGTAATTTTACTCCGTTTGTTGGTTTCCATTTTAGTTTTCTAGAAGTTTTTTGTTTATTCAGCTTTTGCATATAGAACAAGCAGTTTTTTAAAATTCTGTTTTCTTAAGAGCATTTGCAAGGGTACTCTCATGCTGCCTTCCAATATCTGTGCAGAAGTGTTCCAAGACCGTGCCAAAAAGGAAAACCCTTAAGGTAAAAAAACTTGCAATATTTGTCCTGGTTCATCTGTTTCCTAGAAAACCAGTTTTTTAAAAAGATAAACAAATGCAGAGAAAGCTAGGAAATTAAACTAATAGCAGTATTATTCATAGATTTTCTGAAGACCAATCTTAACTTTCAAATTTTTGAAAAGTAAATATAAAACTATGATTTCGTGTTGTTTTGTATCTTTTCTATTTTTAGCCCTACAAAATTGGTTTAAAAATAATCTTTTTTTCCAGAGAGCGTAAGAATTGATTTTTCTTTGAAGGTTGAACTAAGCTTTAAAATGTATTTTCACTGAGTATTCAGAAAATAATAAAATAAATCATTATTGTAAAAGTCACAGAAATTGCAACAATGGTTTCTATAAATAAAAGGTTTTTGAAGGTTCTTGAACATCTACTCTCTGATTTATGTTTACTGAATATCATTTAAAACTCAGCTCTTTCTGTAACCACAATGTATTGAATTAAATTACATGTCATTTACTTTTAAAGTTTATCATCGATATATTTGGCTAATACTTTTAAATCTACAGTACAGTACAGTACAGTACAGTACAGTACAGTACAGTACAGTACAGTACAGTACAGTACAGTACAGTACAGTACAGTACAGTACAGTACAGCATCGATATATTCGGATAATACTTTTAAATCTACAAATGAAGGTTGAAAAATTTAAAATAAAACATATCTTGAAATACATATTATAATTCAACTCTTGAGAAAAATATTATAAGGTTCTTAGCATTTTGGGTCAGGTTGGGTTAGGCATATAAATTAACAGCCCTCACCGTATGATGGAAAGTTCCCCAGGCCTAACTAAAGCTGTTTATTTAAACCTTAAAAATTTAAAGATTATCATGAAAAAACTAAAAAAATGTTACAAAAGGAATGGTTAATTTCTAGGATTTATCGTCTGCTTCCTATCCTGCTGCATCTTCAGAATCAACTAGAAGAACCCTTCTGGTTGAGCAAGGCATGGGTCAATATAATTCATAAAAAGATCCAAATTGCGATCACATGAAGATGACTGTTAAGCCCTATTCAGGTTGACGTCTAGGGGGGGGGGTCAAGGCCCCCCCTTTATTTCCTTATTGTGATACAAATCTTTATCATTTGATACACTTTTGAAAAGCCCTTGGACTCTACTTTAATTATCTGCAAAACAATATCAATTATCTTTAAAGTCATCTTTAAAGGCACAAATCTATGCAAAATTTCTTGCATAAATTGTGCAATCTGCTTTTTTTTGTTCAAGGCTTTCCAAAGAGCTATAAAAAGTTTAAATCCAATGACCGGAAGTAGGTCTAAACATAGATTTAGTCGGGTCAAGGTATAAAAAGGCTTTCAGGCAGTAGGTAGTTGAGGGGCATGTGTTAGTTAGAAAAGTAAAAAATTAGAATAGCCTCAAAAATACTGCTGAAGATATCTCCAAAAAAAAGTCATGGATGGGGGTCCCTGGAGACAAGAAATACAAATCTTCAACATCAGTCCAAATCATTAATAAAAAAATGCGATTTTCCAAAGCAAAGACTAAATTTTTTTTTTTTTTAATTGGGTTTTGGAAAAGTTTTGAATGTTAATTTAAATCTATCCGAGTATCCAAACAAAACTAGAGAAATTTGAAAATAGTTCTTTGAGCCAGGAAAAAAAATATTTGAGAATTGTTTTTTTTTATATCTATTGACCTTTGAATGAAGGGAAGCGAGATTTCTGCTCTGATAGAACGCATGTCCTTCATGAAACAAAAAGTGAAGAAAGAAAAAATCTTCCATCCTTCTTAATTGAAGAATATCCAGAAAAGAAACTTGCCGTGTCAACTCTTCTCACATCTTCAGGAAACGCATCTTGGGAAAATTCTCTTGACACTTTTTTCTTTCAAAGTTTTAAACTAGTTATGTGGCACCTTTTTAAATCAAAGGGTCACTTCATTTTGCCTGACATTCCTTCAAAGAATAAATCCCTCAATTTCATGCTAGTAATAAAATAATATATTCATCATATTACTAAGCTTAAGTCAGAAATTTCTTAGAAATTTAATTTCAGAAGATTCATTTCATCTCATATAATAATCTAGATTCCTGGATTTTGAAAACATTTCATTTATTTTTCTTTCAAATTCCCTTACAATGCAGGATATGAACTAAATATATATTTTTTCTAGCTCTTCATAAGTTACGTTCTGCAGGAAGCACGCAAAGTAAAATTCAAACCAAAATTAGTGCAATTGTGACTCACAGCTCCTCAAATAGCATCAGCCCAGCCAACCCTGATATCAAGTGCAATGCCGCAAGTTCAGACCGTTTGTCTAGTACAGTCGTCATCACGGGGAATAAGGAAGATGTCAACAAAGAAACAACAAGTAAAAATACCTCAAGTATAGCTGGTACAAACGGTGCAGTGAAAAATAACACAGATGGGGCAAGGATTATTATTAGTGCCCCCCTCAGTACGTCAAATGTGACTGATACTGATGAAAATGAAGTGTGTTATTTAAACAATACCGTATCAAAAATATGTACAGTAGGTACACAAAGTTCATTGTGTACATCAAAAGCTGAAACTTCTACTGTGCTTTCTGCCTTTTATACAAAGGTAAGCCAGAACTAACAAACATTACAGGGTTACCCAGAAAGGATAAACCTTCTGAAACAAATGTTCAATTTGTGTTCAGTATACTTTTTCTTACGTTTATGGTTCTCTTTAGAATTACCTATTTTTCTGTCTTTACCAAACCACACTGCAAATATTAAAGTCTCCGACATGCCAGGAAGGAGNCCTCCCAGATTTGCTTGGCAGACCGAGCCTCCACTATGCAGACCTAGCCTCTGCTATGCAGACTGTGCCTCCGCTATGCAGTGAACAAGCCTCCACCATACAGAACAGCTTTTTTAAATCTTGGTTTTTATGTGTAATGAAAAATGTTAACAATCTTTTTTTGACATATGTGGCATAAAAATTTTACTAAAGATTAGATTTATTTATTGATTGTCATGATTAAAAACATACATGGACTCACAAAGTGGTTTATAAGATGTACAGTAAAACTTTATTCATTTCTTACGCAGAAAGGAAGATATTTGGAGAAATATTTCTGCAATAAATTTAGTCTGTTTTGTTGTAATCTTTGATTTAAACAATACCTTTTTTTGAAAAATGTTAAGATTTAATGATGAAAATTTTCTTGATTTAAGTTGAACTACAAAAAAAGGTATTGCTTAAATCAAAGATTATGAAAAATAAAATGAAGTTCAATTCAAATTTTTTCTCTAAATATTTTTCTTTTTTTTTAAAAATGGTTAAAGTTTTATATACCACTTTAAATTAGTCATAATTAGGAACTATTTATGATAATTGATAAATACTTTTCATCTTTGAGAAACCTCTCATGCATACTATGTGTAATGAAAAAAATTGTTAACATTTTTCATTACACATAAAAACCAAGATTTATAAAAGGCTGTTCTGTATGGTGGAGGCTCGTTCACTGCATAGCGGATGCTTGGTCTGCATATTGGAGGCTAGGTCTGCCTAGCAAATCTGGGAGGCTCGTGTCTGCATAGCAGAGGCTGATGGCGTCCGGGGGTTCCCTCCCTCATGTCAGACATCAAAAGTTAAGATTTTTTACCCAACATCTTCGCCAGCGGAACAATAAGTTGGTTTAAATGTTTCCTCTGCATACACAGTGATAATCAGAAAACTCCGAAATAAGAAGACGACTTTATAGCAATAATTGAGTGTATTTGATGTTGTTCAAGGCAAATAGTTATACTAGACACCTAATAAATTAAATTATTATGTGAAATGGGTCTGTTTATGCTGAACATTTTCTGTATCCAATGCTTATTTGACTATTTAAACTCATAACCTGAGTCAAGAAGTCGTCTTCCTTTTCCAGAGTTTTCTGGTTAACACTGTACATTAAATTTAAAGTAGATAATTTCTATGACTGTGGGCAAACCTAAAATAGCAATTGTATTTAGTTTTTTACAAGTTAGTTTTTGCTTTTAATATAATAGTTTCAGTTTGCCAAATCATTTAAAGATGTCCGAGAAAAGTTTTTTTTGTAAAATTTTGAAATATCATCAAAGCATCCTTTATTGTATTGTACGAATATTGCAATATCACTTTTAAAATTCGGTGATGGTGATGGACCAAACCTCCGTAGAGTAAAAAAAAGTAGATGTTAGTTTCACATTTCGGTCTAACGATATAATAACCATCAATATCGATAAAAAAGTTGTTAAAAACCACAGGAAAATAAACAAACAAAGAAGATCATTTAAAAAAATTGGGCAAAAGTGACACGAACTCAGATCATGAGATGGAAAAAAGATAATTTGCAAATATTTACTTTTTAAAAAATATTTTCAGACAATTATTATTCATTGCAATCACTTCATTTGAACCGGAGCTGAGGTTCCAGTGATAATCCTCTTCTACAGTTCTAATATTCTATATAATGACAATAATGTGATTGTATGTTAGAGAAACGGAGTAACGGATACAGGAAGATTAAAACTGGATGGTGTCCGTGTATCAAGCGCTGAACGCTATCTAGTCAGTTATAGGTATAACTTTAAAATAGTTGGATCAATAAAATTGATTTTGTGTTGTTACAAATTTAACTTTTTAAGAAATTTTAAAAGCATTTTTATCTTTAAAGTTCAATAAGCAGGTTATTAAAACAAACAAACATTTATTTTTTTTGACATTATTCGCCATCGTAACTCTAGTCGGTTTCCTGGGTAATAATCCACATCTAATACTTCATTAAGCTTTCTTCAAAATGTCATAATGTGTTTCCCGGAGTGTAGATCACTAATAAAGTAATTGCTAAATTATGTATGAATCAAGGCAATCAAATACAACCAAACTCCATTAGAAACTTTACACATTTACCTAGAACTATAGCAAAGTTATGGTTTAGAATTAGAATAGCACAAATAGATATTCAAGTTATGGTAGGTTATGATGGGCGGGTTAGATTAGGTGGGATTACACTATCTCAGTATATCCGTGAACTTGTTCAGAGCTGAAAACTATTAAATGAGATATCCTTCATCACGATCGCTTAATCTGAGTATCCAATGTACACATTTTTGATTTTCTTCTTATAATCCTCTTTTTAGATATTTCTACTGTATAAAAGTTACGTTCGATAACAATTATAGATACCTGATGCTATATCAATTGGACTAATATCCAATTGAATTAAAGTTAGCTGTTCACAAGCCGGCTTTTGAGCATTTAAACAAATATAGATTTAATCATGTGAATATGAAATTATTAAAAAACATATTTTAAGACTATTGTTATTTTGAATGTTAGTCTTAATTAACATTAATCCAAAACTTATACGTTCGTTCAATCGATGTTTAGTTCAATTGATGTGACACCGCTGATTGGTTAAATTTTTAACTTCTTTCTTGGATATCGAATGCGTTTTAAAATAATCTTGGATTTAGTAAAACCACAATTTTAAGCATTATTCTAAAGTTTTAAGCTCTAATCATTTAATAATTGGAATAGACTAGTGGCACCACTGTGCGGGATATGATTGGTTTGGTTGGACACGACAATTAACTAAATTGTCAGTTTATTATTTTATTATTATTAATTCTTTCAGTTCAGTTCAAACCAAAGTTTTTGAACAGTGTTTTAATCTATAGTTTATTATTTAAAAAATTCAAAATGTCTAGGTCGGATGTAAATGGAAGCTCAGCAAGTTCTGCTTTACACTCTCTTGAAAGGAAAGTTGGAAACTCTACCTCAAAAAGTCCTCCTTCTGGAGGTCAAACCTTGAATCATCCTCCACCTAGTGGTGGAACCTTGAACTATCCTCCACCTGGTGGTCAAACCTTGAACTATCCCCCACCTAGTGGTCAAACCTTGAACTATCCTCCACCTAGTGGTCAAACCTTGAACTATCCTCCACCTAGTGGTGGAACCTTGAACTATCCTCCACCTGGTGATCAAACCTTGAACTATCCTCCACCTAGTGAGCGAACCTTGAACTATCCTTCACCTAGTGGTCAAACCTTGACCTATCCTCCACCTAGTGGTCAAACCTTGAATCATCCTCCACCTAGTGGTCAAACCTTGAACTATCCTCCACCTGGTGGTCAAATTTTGAAAAATTCTTCTCCCTGCGGCCGAACTTCAAACTTCCCTCCTCCTAATTGTCCAATAATATTCGGCTCCAACGAAATGCTTTTATAGGGAGATATGTTGTTGATGTATTTCTAATTCATAAAATAATATATTTTTTCTCAAATTTTATAAAAATAATTATCTTTCCATTTTCCAAATCCTAAATGTTATAATTACTGCAGCTCAAAGATGCAAAGAAAGTTATTTCAAAAGTGTACGCATCTTTTGTACTGCAGTGTACTGTCTCTGGGCGGTAATGTAAACACAAGACGGATGTTACAGCCTGACATGGGATCCATCTTTCACATAAAAAAATCAATGAAATATTCTGGTCATAGAAAACTATTACGTGAATTATCAAAATTATCAAAATGTAATGCTTTTAACCTCATCGGATACTAAGCGAACACTGATGCATCTATTCTTGTTTACAAATTCCGCCCAAAGAGAACTGCTTTCAATATGTACGCAGAGTATACACGACCGCAATTAACTTTCCTTGCATTACATTCTTGCTGCAGCTGATCAAAATGATTAAGACATATGAAACAACTTTAATCTAAATGATTGTTTTGATATATAAACCAATTTACAAAGAATAAATTTCATTACAAATATGTCTTTTACAAATAGTTTCAGTGCTTTTATAGAAGTTTATTACCGTAATTCTACAGACACCGAACAAATTAGTCCTTAGTGTACAATATCTACACAACACAATACACTGCCTTCACAATACATGTACGGTATCTTCAAACAACTTGTACAATACGTGTACAACACTTGTACATGTACAGTGCTTGCAAAATGCATGTACGGTGCCTTCATAAAACATGTACAGTGCCTCCACAATTTACTCGTATATGTACAGTGCCTGTACAATACAATACAGTGCCTCCATACTGCATGTACAGTGCCTGCACAATACAATTGTACATGAACACTGCCTGTACAATAAAATACATTGCCTGCACAATACATGTACAGTGCCTCCATATTGCATGTACAGTGCCTACACAATACTTGTACATGCACAGTGCCTGCTCTATACAATACAGTGCCTGCACAATACATGTACAGTGCCTCCATAATGCATGTTCAGTGCCTAAACACTACTTGTAAATATACAGTGCCTGCATAATACAATACAGTGCCTGCACAAATGCAATACATGTACAGTAACTACAGTTAACTTGTACAGTAAGGGAAAAGTAAGTTTATGCTATACATAAATTATGAATACACCAGCTTGGGAAACCAGCTTTGCATAAAAAAAACTTTTCCTCATAAAAGTCGACTCATGCTGCACTAATATTAGAATTCCCAATCAAAATTTGAGCCGAAACGGTGAAAGGGTTCCCGAGATATGGTTAAGCTTCAACAAAACTAATAAATATTTGAACTTTTATTTCGATATTTATTGTATTATACGAATATAGAAATAATTAATATACATATTTTTGCTTTTCTGAACTTTTGATTTTGAGAGAAAAAAGGTTTGCGGATTTTCTTACCAAAAAAAATTACAAATTTTCAAAAAATATCGTAAAAACACCATACAGAAGAGTTGCACAAAAAAGATACAATTTTGCACCATGCGCCGCAAATCACTTTTTTTGACTCACTCTGTATAATTTCAAGCTTGGGAACCCAGCTTTGTTTGGAAAAAGGTTTCTTTTCAAGAGTTAAATCTCTACAACTTTTAAACCAATCAAAGCATGTTTCCGTGGCTCTACCGAGTTCTAAAGACAAAATTTGAAGCAAAGGTCAAAGTCAAGAGATTCCTGAGTTATGATCGGACATACAAACAAACAAACCGAGATTATACTTTTTTACATGTATAGGTAATAAGCAATGGTAATGGAAATGGTCGAATTGTGAATGTTCACTGGCGTGACATGTTATTGTTTTTATTGTTTCTTGGGCCAGATATTCTATTTATGAATATATTTATTATAAAAGCTCTTTGTCATCGATTTTTGGAAAATACTGCAACAAAAATAGTAAGACCCCAACAGATCCAGACTACTTTAATTAGTGGCATCACTTTTTAAAGACTTGGTCAATTTTTAAATGTCGCCACAAACTGGCCTTTGATTTCCCGAATCGAATTGAAAATGTTGAAAGAGTGTTCAGTTTTGCTCAAAATTCTCTTAGATTTGGCGTAAGAGCTTGCAACCTTTAAATCACTTTATGTAAGGAATAAAAAGAAGAAAACTTTAACTGTACATTAGAGTAAAATAGTTTAAAAGGGTTTCCCTTAAGTTTAAAAGTGACGTGAAGAATATTTCAAGATTTACTTTACACCCGGGGAGTTTATAGAATACTGAACTACAAGATAAGAACTATACTACCTGCATGAAATAATAACAAGAAAAGAAGTTCAAAAACTATATTTACAAAATGAATATATGAAATAATAACAAGAAAAGAAGTTCACAAACTATATTTACAAAATGAATATATGAAATAATAACAAGAAAAGAAGTTCACAAACTATATTTACAAAATGAATATATGAAATAATAACACGAAAAGAAGTTCACAACCTATATTTACAAAATGAATATATGAAATACTAATGATTAAATAACCATTGGCGTAGAGACAGAAAACTCTAATGTTTAGATAATCATCTCATAGAACCAGTTAAAATCGAACAGGGATGTATACCAAAATGGCGGATACATTATTCCGCTGCGCCAAAATGGAGCCTTATCTCGTTTCTACTCTGCCAGCCTGGGTTAGTATGGGTAAACCATACTAAAGTTTATATTCTCTTAGTACAGCTATTTAGATAGGATGAGCTCAATCTAAATAGTCAGAAACAAGCCCTTTAAATCTGTAAAACTTATAAAGACCAAATCTGTCGTGCGTCCTGAATTTTATTATCATTACTATTCAATATTATTTCACTTCAGAGTAAATTAAAATGGGGGTTCATCGAGTCTTCAGCACTTCATCAATTCAGAGTTGACCCTGCCCTGAGGAGCTCTTATCTCAATCCTAATGGTTTTCCAGGCGCTTTTACTCAACAGACACAATATAAAAATAGTTTTTTTTTCTTAGTTTTCCTCAGATATCTCAATAATTTGATGATTTTTGGTATAGTGTAGGGCGTATAGAAGGCTCTAAATTTGACATAAAACAATTTTTATTTTGTGAAATCTTGATGTGTCTAGCTCAAAACCTTGATGTGTCTAGCTCAAAACCTTGATGTGTCTAGCTCAAAAAAGATTTTTTTTTCTACATTTACTAATAACCTTTAATGCATAAGCTATAATAAATGTCATCAGTTTGGCTAATTAAAACTATATGATCGCCACAGGCTACTTGGACTGAAATTTGCGAATTTTCCCTTGCAAATTTCTTAACAAAGACAGTAAAAAAGGGGTACCTGCAGAGCCGTTTTTTCAATTTTCGGTTTTAAATTATCCTTTTAAAAAGACTTTTGATAAAAAGGTCGGATAAATTTTCACATTTTACTCCACAACCCTGGGAGCACTCCAAAACCCTGAGAACAGTCACCCCTCCCTCCTTCCAGAAAGGGCTCCCATGGCTAAGCAGAGTGGGTGTAAAGCCGGATTAGCATTAGATAGATTGGCTCTTTGTTAGATTAACTTTTTTCTTTTTATTTTTTATTTTTGTAGATTCCTGTTTCTTGACTTTGTACCCCGGCGGTAGATACTATATCCGTAAGATAGGAAGTTAACTAATTGAGTATGGGGTTCATGGCCGCTTGGCCTTCCCCCCCTCAAATGTGTAAAGTGCAGAGAGCAGTCTTTTAAGTCTGAGCATGCCGTCCTAGGCACAACTGGTTTTTTAGCGCCTATTTTTCTGCAAATTATGCAGATTTTTTTTTCACTTAATAGCTGATATCTTTTTTTTCAAACTCAGACTTAGCTGAAGCAAAATTCATGCAATTGGCATGGGACCTTAAACTTCCCTTTGGTTGTGAGTTAAAATTGGGTCTGATCAGTTCAGCTGCCTAGACTTTTATTGGATATGTAAAGAGACAAACCAACAGAAAAGCCAAATATATAGAAAACGCCAAAGTTTTGCTTTTTCAGCTTGTTATATAAATCACCTAATTATATCTCTATCCTTTTCCTATTTTTCATTAAAATCTCAAGAATGGGAACAGATGATATGGTTTGTTAAGCCTTCAATAAAAAAAAAAGTTCATAATTTTTTTCTGTTTTATTTGTAGTTTTCAGGCTTTATAGATATTTTTTCAAGCTTTGACGGCAACTGTAGACGCAGCATCAGACTTCTGAGCTCCTAAAAAGCAAAAAAAAATATTTCAAAATGTAATTTTTGCAAAGATTTTTGGCTTAGTTTCATAAAATTTATACATAATGATTATTGATTAACTTAAAAAAATACTTGATAAAAGTAAAATCTATTTGAATAAATTAAATCGCAATAAAAATGTGTGCACATATGGATTATGAATGGATTTAATATATACCACTGTTTATAATATCTCCTTAATCATCAGATAAGAGGGGGTGCATTCTCACCAGTTCTATGCATGAGGCAAAGTAACACAAGACCTCCCCAATTCGGTTCTGAGGGGGTCTGGCGTTGCTGTGCCTAGCACTGGTGAGAACGCATAAACTCTCATCTGGCTGGTGCTACCATGATTCAGCGATAAATATTAAGTATTATGTAAGATGATTTAAAACCTGCAGCTCCAATTCCCAAGCAAGGCAGCTCTTTACCCATAGCTTCTCTGTATTTCGGATGAGAGATTGCATAAACCAAAGGATTTAGACATGAGGCTGTCTTGGCTAAAATAGTAATAATGTACAGTGAGCCCCAACAAACTGTGGAAAGATAAGACGACTTTAGACTCAAGTTAAGAATTTAAATAGTCCTTAGAAGATGAAATACAGGAATTTCACAATTGAAACAGACCCTTTAACTTCAAACCTTAATTCCAAGTAATTAGTAAAAGCTATTTTCTTTGTAACACCATCAAACACTCATAAGATTGCTGATATGCCGTCTTACTATTCCACAGTTTTATGGGCCTCACTGTTTCAAAAATTATTTAATTATCAACTTAAGATTGCATTTTTATATTTAAATTTTTAAAAACCTTATTATTTCCGTTGTGGTCTCAAGCTAGAAAAACAACATTATCTTTCACTATATAGATCAGATAAAGGTTTCCAGGGTACTGTTGTGAATAAGGAATGCCCCTTTTTGACTTTTGGGTCAATTTTAATTCTAACTTTGCTCACCTAAAAAGGATGGTAAAGCAGCAACCATTGGGGTGACAAGTTGCATGTTCCCAAAGCATCCAATCATAACAACTATGGCGTAGGGAGACCAGATACAAACCCATAGCATTACATTTGTAATAGCAACCTAATATTAAGAATTATTTAGCCTTTCTTGGATAAAAAAAAGTGTTGGGGATCTATACAAAATCAACTTTGACTTAAAATATTTTTCTTTTTACTAGTTTGACTTTGACAGAAGACACAAAGTTATTAACAAATTATTCAAGGGTGTGTATTTTTTGAAAAATAGTTTCCTCCCCCCCCCACTCTTTAGAAAATTAACTTTATTCTCCAGATGAAAAATTGTGTGTGAGAATGTCATAAAGTTTTATTTAGGGTTTAATCTCTGAATTGGGGGATATAGATTATCTTTCCAGGGCAATAAATGGATTTTTGGGTAGGAAGTACCAAAAACGATGAAAAACTCTCCTATTATTGTCTTATGTTTAAAATTTATTAATCCCCATAGCATCCAAAATATNGTGCGACTCTTGAAAATACATACCTGATAACTTTAAAATTTGCCAAATGTCTCTTATTTAAAAGACAATTTGATATATAAATGTTTAATATCTTGATAAAAATTATGCCCAACACTGAGGTTGAAAGTAATGAAATTGAAAGTTAAACTTTTGCAAAATAAGATTCACCTTTGCAATTTTTACTTCTGCTGAATCTCCTTCTTGTTCTCCAGATCTAAAAATAAAATGAATTTTGAGATTGTAAGTTTAATTAAAAACATGGCCAGTGATTATTGACAGTATTGCGTATTTTTGCCAAGTTTACTGGCAAATTAAGAGAGGAGGGAGAAGTGATTTTCAAAGATATAGACCCCTTAGAGAGTTTCCTATTTTTGACTAAAGTTTGTTAGGGTTGGTTTATTAAGTATTGATCCTTGAGATTTATTTTAAGTTTTAAGTACCTTAAGGATTCTACATTCATTTTTTTGGCTTGAGCTTTTAATGCTGCTTCATGCATAACAACTGCCTTTACAATCTGGAAAAAAAGAAGAAGATAAAAATCAGTCTCTAAAGATTAAAATAAAAATTTAAAGTTTATCAATTAAAAGAATGATACCTGAGTATAAAATGAGATAACCATTATCATTGGAGTACAGTAGTTAAAGATGAAGGCATACAACATGAAGCTTTTGTGATTCCAGTCCTGTGTCAGAAATACATTATAACCTTATCAAGAATTTTAAAAAATATGAAAAATATACCTGGGTAAGATAATCATAGCTACAGGTTATCAATGTTCCTTCTGTTGCATACCCACCCCAGCCAAAGAATGGTGGAACACACACTGCAGTACTGTACAACCACAGGAACAGAATCAATCCGAAAGCCTACAGAGTTTCTTTTTACTTTATAGTCAAACACTTTCATGTAATTACCAAATATTACCTTTCCAGCAGTAATTTTTACGCCATTGAATCCCTTGCAAATAACATTGTATCTATCATATCCAATGACGACCATGGAAAGAATTGAAATGGTTCCAAAGATTCCACCCAGCATTGCATACACTTGACACCCTAGTAAATAAACATTCTAAATATTACTCAACAATCAATTTTAAAATTTGAAGGTCTACCTGTAACACCAAACATCCAGTAGCGTTGAACAAAAGCATTAAAACTAACAGGAAGTCCCTTTTACACCAAATCAACGTGAATTTATCCAAATAGAAGCAAAAAGCAAAAATTAAAATTTTAACACAGATATCAAGTCAATTAATGATTTATTGATTATTGATTAAAGTTGATGCCTGCCTGAGTTGTCATCATACAAAGATCTGACACTGCCAGATTCACAATGAACATATTTGTAGGAGTTCTCAAGCTTTTGGTCTAAATGGTGTTAGTTTAGTAAGAAACCAATATATGATATATCTATATATAAATTTGGCTTGTCTGTTTGTCTGTTTGGGTGTTTGTCTGTTTGTATCCAATAAACGTCAAAACGGCTGAACTGATCGGGCCCAAATTTTTTGTGGGACATCTAGGGACCCCAGGGAAGGTTTATGAATGATTGAAATTTTAAAAATTTGTGTTTTAAAGGTTTTTAATTTTGTAAAAAAAATTAAATTTTTGAAAATCTTCGAATTTTTTTTTTAAAATCCCCAAAATTTTTTTTCTTCTTAGTTTAGAAATGTAAACAAAAAAGAACATGTTCACAATTAAAATAGAAGATGGGCGCGAAGCGCCCTAAAAGCCTAGAAAGAAGGGCGCGAAGCGCCTTGAATTTCTAGTAATATAAATTTGGCTTGTTGTTGTTTATGAATGATCAAAATTTTAAAAATTTGTGTTTTAAAGGTTTTTAATTTTGTAAAAAAAATTAAATTTTTGAAAATCTTCGAAATTTTTTTTTTAAATCCGCAAAATTTTTTTCATCCTTGTTTTGAAATGTAAACAAAAAGAACATGTTCACAATTAAAATAGAAGATGGGCGCGAAGCGCCCTAAAAGCCTAGAAAAAAGGGCGCGAAGTAATATAAACTTTTGTATGTGCCTATTTTACCTTTAGAAAAATGTAGACCACACAACCATTTCCAAAGAAGGAGATTAACCACAGGATTATGTAGGCAAACCCAACAACATGGTTCACCATGGGATGCTTAAAATAGTGGTATTATTTGATTTATTGATTATCTTGATTTTTAAATTGTTCTGCAAAATTAATTTGAAATGAAAAAAAACATGTTGTAGACTACTTTAGTAGTGCGTTTAATTTTCATATGAAATATAAACCCATGCATAGGAGAAGATATCAGGGGAAATTAGTACCTGCGGAGGAAAAGTTCCCCAGTGAGGATGAAAAATTTCTTTTAGATCATCAGGAATCCCATCATAATGTGTTGCACCTATATTCAAAATCTCTTAGAAAAATTAATTTTTTTGCAAAGATGGAAATGCCCAATTCACAGCATTGTCTGATCAAGTATGAATTAGGTATCCATTTGTTGGTCTCTTGGGTCATGTTCATTTGTGGGTTCTCTGCAAAAGTGACTTCCAACATTCTTATTTTTAAGCAGCTATGAGGAAATTATCACAATTACACACTTTGGAGTCAGAAAAACTTTCCGAAAATGAACAAACCCAAATTTTGGAAACGGAAAATAGGATTAATATATAAACGAATCCAAATTCACATTCAAACTACCTGCTTTT
Organism: Eurytemora carolleeae; assembly: GCF_000591075.1. Taxonomy (NCBI): domain Eukaryota; kingdom Metazoa; phylum Arthropoda; class Copepoda; order Calanoida; family Temoridae; genus Eurytemora; species Eurytemora carolleeae. The sequence continues at coordinate 33,987 of NW_019396580.1, read as the reverse complement.
ATCCCACCAGATGTTAAGTATATGTAATGTATGATAGGCTACATTCAACAACGACAACAAATTCTGGTACAGGTTTATTGACCAATTGTGTTGCTGAGGAGATGTATATACAGGTTAATAATATTGGATAGATATATTCTCCTTTTATTTTCTTAGAAATAGCAAAAATGAATAGATTAAAATTTATTGACAATTTTCTTATGGAGAGGAGATAACTAGATTGATCATTGTCTGCAGTGATAAGTTTACTAATGATGGCATACCTTCTGGATAGATTAGACCGTAATTGGAGTCAAGGTAAACTCCTTCTCTAGGTTTCCAACTCATTTTTAATCAGTCCAATTTTAAAATCCAAATTTATCTAATTTGAGTTAGATTGGAGAAGGAACTTCCAGTAAAGTTTGTGTAAAACTGTGCTATTCTTTACTTTGTTTCTCTAATTTATACTGAATGAGCTAAGAGGATTTTCGGATTAATGAAATCATAGAGTTTCTAAGTTGATAATGGTAAAATTTATGTAAGTCAATTCCCAAAATATGAAATCATCAGATAAATCAAATTCATTTGAAGAAGTATCACCTTTATTTTTAATTGCTAAGAAATTCAGTCTTTACACAAACTCAAATTTTCAAATTCCCATATCTTTGCAACCTGATAGTGTAAACCTTTGGTATTACAAGCTTAGATTATTTGATCTATCAGAATGTATAGTTTGAAATAACTGAGATTTATTTATTCAGCTGCTAGGATATAGGGATTGGAAAATCAGAGTTTGTGGCAAAGACTCAATTCCTCTGCAGAAACCTTTTAGAATTAAAATAAAGATAACTATACTACTTACACATCATTAGCCTTTTTGAAAAAAATTTTGTTTTATGAAAATTAACGGTTTTCAAGATTGTCAGAATGATTTAAATTGTTCGTTTTTTTGCTCATTTAAAAAGACTATTGTTTTTTAATTTCTCTTAACTGTCCATCAGTTATTGGTCCTACATTTGTTTTTTTCTGAACTGTACAATCGTTCACAAAAAATTGGTTCAATCACAAAAACGATGTCCATCATCTAGTCCCTCCCCTGAATTTTTAATAAGCTATAAATTATATTATATTCCTACTTGAACTTGAATCTCTTGATTAAAGAATTGACCAAAATTATTATAATTAAAAGACTTTGTTATCTGGTCTCAAGGTTGGGTGCTTAATATCATTTGTCCTACAATCATTTGTCCTACAATCGTTTTCATATCAATCTATCTTCAACATGTAGAATAAGTCTAAAATGCTTAATATTTATTAAGTTTCTGTTATCATGTTATTTTTATTTCTTCTTCAATTTCAGGCTTTGGTTGTAGCTACGGTAGTTGCTCCATCAGATTTTGGACCAGCTCCTAAAATAGGGATATATTATTGGAGAGAAATAATTGTAAAACATAATATTAGGTAAGATAATTTTTGAGAAAAGTGAAGAATAATTGTCAACGACAAACAATCATCTTTACATAATTAACTGTGATAAAAATTAGTATTTTTACAAAAAGGGACTTAGTTAAAAAGAGTTTGATATATCATAGGTTTACAATATTGGGTTCCAAAGATATAGGGAAAAGAAATTAAGAATTTGTGGCAAGGAATCAATTCCTTTCTCATTTTTGAATATAAGATTATTAGCATACTAGATAAAATACCTTGGGTTGCCCATGGAATTTGAAAAACACCATGAAAAATATAATTCGAATTAAAAAAGAATCATAGCTATGCCTATAGCTAACTTATATAAATAGATAAATATATGTTTGAGCAAAGAGCAGTATTATATAGATACAGGATGTCCCAATAAACATTGGAATTCAGTGACAAATTTGATATCGTTTTTTCAAATAATTCTTTGATTTTGTACAGTGCTACCTACTGAGAAAGCTGTAATCTGTAAGAGTTTCGTCTGCTAAATTCATATTTTGTTTGTTTATGTTTTGACTGCATAAGGGTGTACTTAGTAAAACAAGAAAACTGCAGTATTCAAACAAAGTAAACTTGTCCGTCTTCACTGTTTATCATAGACACATAATTGCAGTCTTTTACCCTTTTCATAAAATAAACTTAAGCAGACATAATAATATTATGGCTTTTGAAATTAGATATTACAATGCTTATTTATAACAAAGAGGATATCGAATTTGTCACTGAATTCCCATGTTTTTTGGGACACCCTGTAGTATACCTGCAACACCAATCCCCAAGCAAGGCATCTCTTTACTCATAGCTTCTCTATATTTTGGATGGGAGATTGCATAGACCAAAGGGTTCAGGCAGGATGCTGTTTTAGCTATATATTGGAATTAAAGGCTTTAAAATGTCAGAATATAATTTTTATAAAGATATTTATTTTACCTAAAAAGGATGGTAAAGCTGCCACCATTGGGGTGACAAGTTGCATGTTCCCAAAGCATCCAATCATAACAACTATGGCATAGGGAGACCAGATACAAACCCATAGCATTACATTTGTAATAGCAACCTAATATCAAAAATATCTTGTCATTTTAAAGGGACTGTAAGAATAAATTCAAGAAATGTGCAATTCAATTCTGTAGAGAATCAATAATTAAAAATATTATTTTACCAAATTATAATCTATGATTTCTAATTCCTTCTTTATGAGACAGCTTTTAAGGTTATATTTGTGAATCAGTTGTTGATATCTTTGGATGAAGGATAACATAAAATTAAGCTTACTGCAGACCATTTAAACTATTTTGTTTAGTAGATTTAGCATTAATACAGATTGGCATCGAATTTTCAAGACCTTGGCTATTTTAACTTCCGCTGAATCACCTTCCTGTTCTCCAGATCTAAAAATCACTGATTTCAATGATCTTAATATTTAGTACAAGCAAACTATAACTTGCCTCCTTCCACTTATGAAACCGTGGTCCTTGGTCAGAGAAATTCTCTTACCCCTCCCCCCCCCAAAACCAACCAATAAGAGCATGAAATAACATATTTTAATTTGAACTGTATTTTGTGTGAACAAAAATGATAGGAGGAAATAGTTTAGATATTTAATCATGATATTATGTATATGAAGGATATGAAAATTAGAGTTTTAGGGGATTTTGAAATTTATGAGGGAAATGCGGGAAAGCTACAAAATTAATAAAAGGAGTTTTTTTATTTCAGTGAATATAGTGCATGTTATTCCACAAAGTATTTACAAGTGATAAAACTTTACTCTATGGATGGGATAATTATTGAAACTAATTTTGACTGAGGCTAGGTGTGATCTTCAATTGATAATGTTTTCAGATTATTTTTAAAATATTATATTATATATTTGTAATGCTTTTAAATGCAACGGCTGGTAAAAATTTGAATAAAACTTGTAAACGAAGAAATCTTCTGAAAGATTTTGAAAACCTTATGTTACATTTTTTTACTAAACCAAATAGATAGAATAATTTTGCGCACAAATGAAACAATTTTATTTTTTAGAATGGTTGAAAAAAAGAATGAAATGACTTGCTTACGAACAATGAATGAACAAAATAAAAAAAGACAAATATGCAATTTTCTCTATGTCTGCTGTTGCTGACAATCAAAGAATTTTCAAAACAAAAAACTAACCTGCCAAGCTTTAAAATTGTACCTTAGAGATTCTACATTCATTTTCTTAGCTTGGGCCTTTAAAGCAGCTTCATGCATAACTACAGCTTTAACAATCTAAAAGGAGAAGTGATAAAAAATACTTTTGCTTGTAAAGTTTTCAGCTTAGAGCTAACCTGGGTGTAAAATGAGATTACCAGAACCATTGGAGTACAGTAGTTAAAGATGAAGGCGTATAGCATGAAGGTCTTGTGATTCCAGTCCTGTTGTAGAAAATCAAATTAATGGTCATTGAGTAATAAATTTTCAGCGAATTCAGAGTGGTGTCAAACTTACAAATCAATAGATATATTGTGGCGGACAAGTGGTCTTACTCTTTACCTCAATGTCTTCAGTAAAGTTTCCTGAAGACAGCAGCTGATATTTATTCATTTGATATAAACCACCTTATTTTAGACCCTTTGGTCTTGTGTTGTATTTTAGATAGAAATATATTTAGTTGATTTCAAATCTTTGTCTTGTTATCAGCAGACGCTAAAATATTACTTAGAGAAAACTTTGAAATTATCCTTGAATTTTGATAAACAAAACGTTCTACATCAAGCAATATTTACCTAGTTTACAATTCTTAAATCAAGTAAATTAAGCAAAAAAAGAATAAAATCAACTTTATAAATTTTTTTCTGGTATTTCAGGAGTTTGTATTAAATCAAGTAAATTAAGCAAAAAAAGAATAAAATCAACTTTATAAATTTTTTTCTGGCAGAAAAAGATTATTTAATAACCAATTTTTTGTTTGACATTGGACAATCTCTACAAAAGTTGTTTGTTGATATCACATATTCCAAAACAGAAAAACATAAAAATTCATTGACAAACATCAAAAGGATATGCTTGTTGATCAGAATTGTATCCACTTCCACAATTTCTTTATAAAAATAATGAATATTAGAATAAAATAGGATGTTTAATAATCCTGCAACCTGTGTGAGATAATCATAACTGCATGTTATCAGAGTTCCTTCAGTAGCATACCCTCCCCAACCAAAGAAGGGTGGAAGACATACCGCAGTACTGTACAACCACATAAACAGAATCAATCCAAAAGCCTGAAACCAAAGTACAATGAGGTTTTAAATTTATGAGAACTAATGATTGAAAGTTGATTTACCTTTCCTGCAGTAATTTTAACGCCATTGAATCCTTTACAAATGACATTGTATCTATCATATCCAATGACGACCATTGACAGGATTGAAATAGTTCCAAAGATTCCACCAGTTAAAGCGTACACTTTGCATCCTTTTAAAATAAATAAAACAGATACCATTCAATACAAACAGAGTTCAGGGGAGATATCACTAAAGATATCAGACCCCAAGAACTATAAGTTAATCATAATGAAACCTCAAACCAAACTCATTAAACTACAGGTGGTTCAACCATATCTTTTACTTGAATGTGATTCAGAATGAATGTTATTTACTTTTAAGTATGGTATAAATGTTTAGAATTCCTTTCTAACATCTATATAGATTATTGCTGGGAGTTCAGTTAAAGAATAGTTGAGTTGTAAACAAGTTTTTCATTAATCAAGCTAAAATTGCAACATTCGATCTGTTGTTCACGGTATTTTTTGTTATTTTTAAAAGTTACCATTTATTAGCAATACCGATTTTAATAACGGTATTCACGGAAGGTATTTCAAACATTGCTGGTAGTGCCAGCCTTTTAGTCTTCCAGTACTTTTCAAAAACTTTCTGTTCATGAACCGAACATTACCTTCCTTACAAAGTTCCAACCAACAAAAGGGAAGAAAAGTAAAAGCAAAATGTTGCAGAGAAATATAATTACCTGTTACACCAAACATCCAGTATCGTTGAATAAAAGCATTAATTGTTACAGGTGGTCCCTTTATAATCAATTCAATGTTCATTCCAGTTGTTTTTACTTTCCTAGATCAGAGGGTAGAACTTGTATTTGGGATATCGCTTAGCTCCTACAGCCACTGAGCCGATACTTAAGCATTGCCGTAGCTTGGCGAGTGGTGGGAAGGCTTTTGCTTCCCAAATGCTGCATCCTTTCTCCGAATTCATTTTGACAGCCTACTTCTTGGTGATAGGTAATCTTGACAGCTTGCCCTGGTACTAGGGGTAGGAAGGGCTGGGATTACACGATGAGTCTTATGGATTCTAATGATGATGTAGAATGGATACAATGTTTACAGTGTCTTATATCTATCCTATCAACAGCAAGCTGACACTAGTCCAGCAGGCTGTTAAGAGAAGATGTCAAATGAATTAAAAGAAAGGAAAAGAAAACGCAGCATTCAGAAAAAGTCAGGAAGCGAAGCCTTCCCCCCATTAACCAAGCTAATTTTGATGCCTGATACTAAGCAGATACATCAGGGAAAATGTCAATTATGGTATCCTGTTTCTAAATTTTAACTTTGCACTCTTGGATTTAAGATGCAAAAGTTTAACCCTCAGAACTGGTAGAGTTCACTCAAGGCAGTTGATGAAAGGAGTCGCGTGGATTGAATTACAAGAAAGAGAGAGATTAGAACGTATTTTAGGGTTAGGTGATGTTACGACGCTTTCTGGTCCAAGAACTTTGTCTAAGACAGGGTAGGGGGCCAAGGACCATGCATCCTAGGACAGGGTAGGGGGCCAAGAGCTGCGGCTAAAACTGGCTCCTTCTCTGTCTTGTAACTCAATGGTGCATGCGCGGGTAACTCCTTTGGGCCTCTGCCTTTATTTAATGAAGAAATAATTACAAGCTATATCTGATTGTAAATCAATTTTATTAATAAAGCATTTTACGCCAAAATAAATCCTTCTATTTTGCGCATTTTTTTTAAGTTTGCCACAAAAAGATTTTGCATTTTAAAGAAGATACATTAGGAACAAGCGACATCTTATCTGTTTTGATAAATTAGGACTTAATTTAGAAATAAAAGAACAAAGCAGAAATTTATCACAGAGTTTTTTGGTTCTTACTGTATATGAAACCAGACAATCTCAGTGCTCAACTTTAAAAGCCTGAGGGACCCACTGAAACCCAACCATTGTGTTTGTTAAAGGAATTGAGTCTTTTGCCACAAACTCATATTTTCTAAACCCTTTACATTTTTAACCTGACAGTGTAAACCTTTAAGATTTCAAACTTAATTTATTTGATATAAAAAAATTCATAGTTTGAAATATCTAAGGTCTAAGACAATGGTTAGAAAAGAGCAAATCAGAATATGTGATTTAAACATTGATGCTTTCCTGAGTTGTCATCATGCATAGATCTGATACTGCCAGATTCACGATAAACATGTTTGTAGGAGTCCGCAGGCTTTTGGTCTAAACATTTATTAATGTCGTTGTTTTTTAGATGTTTTGATTACTTTTTTTCTGCAATATTATATCTTTCAAGATATCATATTTCTGTAAGCCATTTATCTAGCTAGATCAAAACAGAGAATTATTTACCTAATATTGTTTCAGAAAAATAGGCAAAACGCGCCCTTATAAGACATAAAGAATACCTTGAGAAAAATGTAGACTACACAACCATTCCCAAAGAAGCTGATTAACCACAGGATTATGTAGGCAAATCCCACAACATGGTTCACCATGGGATGCTAAAAATTATTCACAAAATAACATTTTGGTTAATCTTAGCATGAAAATATTTTTAAAAATTGCAAAGCTGGAAATATTTTTTAATTTAACACCTTACACCAAACTAGAAGAGAATTCTTGTTTTGTTGATACCAATTAAATCAATCACATAATGATCATGTGTTGGACTCGGGGGGTCCATGTGCTAGTGTGGTGTAAGTATAGTGTTACCAAAAACAAGAATACGACTTCAAAGACGACTGTTCAAATCCAAACAATCTTTTTCCCTGAAACTATCAACTTTTTTCTTTCTCTGCCCAAATCAATAAAAAAGGCCTCGAAAAAAAGTATATTCAAGGAAGAATATTTGAATTGACCTTGGAATTGTCATATTTTAAAATTTGTAGGTCGTATTTACAGTCTCATCTTCTCTGGGTAAGCCTGTATTCTCGTAGTACCAGTAGTAGCCTGTAGTACCTTAGGATTTGGAAAGTATTTCTAAAGTAGTTCGAGGATAGGGGCGGGGTACCTTTGGAATAACAGCCGTTTGAAGAGAGGGAGGGGGTACATTAGGGTGAAAGTAGGGGGAAGAGGGAGGGTAGTACCTGTGGGGGGAAAGTTCCCCAATGCGGATGAAAAATTTCATTAAGATCCTTCGGAATTCCATCATAATGGGTTGCACCTTCAACATTTTCTTTGTGAATAAGAATTTTAAAATGAAAACCCTTCAATTTCAAGTGACCCATCACGTCAGCCGAAATTTTAAGTGTCCGGTTCAAAACTGAACCTGAATATATTTATCTGATATTTTAAACATTTTATGATTTTTTACATAAGTGGCTTCTCTATGATAGTAAGGGTTGGACAATTTGGCACTTTTTTGTTAAAAATGTTTAGATCCTTTCAGCACGTGTCTTAAAAGTTTCTATAATAAAAAAGCAAAACAAAAATTTTAATTCTTTTCTTATTTTTAAATTCATGCTTTTGTAAATAACAAATTACTAGTGCAAGCGAAAATATATTTTTTCAAAATATGTCGATACATGTTTGCCAATACATCCGTCTGGAAATACTGCAAATTCAAAAATGTTAAAATCATAAAAATTGGTTAAATATTAAATAAGTTAAAGGCAAAAACAGAATTTTAGCAATGACTGGGCAATATTCAATGGTTTGAGATGCAACTTTAGACACCCATATCGACATGTTTCGAAAAAATTGAAAAATTGACCTCCCTTGTGATTGTGAATTTTTAAAAGAGCTTGCTTGCACTGACCCATTTTATAAAATATCAAAAAACAAAATTTCATAATGTTTTTTTGGTAAGTTTATTTGAACAATTTTTGCTGGTCATTTTTGAAAAAATTTAATAGAATTTAGAGCTATCACACTTTTAAAATCTGAAACTGAAGAGTGAAGAGTATTATAAACCTAGTGTATGTGTACCTTTAAAGTATCTAAGAAGCCAAATGTTTTGAATTTACGTTTTAAATTTTGCCCCCCGGCCCTCCCCAGAAGCTCGCGGGGGGGGGGGAAATGTTTTTGGCNGTATTCCTTGGTAATCGGACTGTATAGTGTATGTGTACCTTTAAAGTATCCAAGAAGCAAAATGTTTTGATTTTACAGTTCAAATTTTGCTCTTAGGGGGGCCAGAAATGTTTTTGGCGCTTCGCGCATATTTTGCCCTCCCCTAGATTTATTTCTGTAAACGCCCTTGGACTACCAGGGTTAATGATAGTGACTTGCGGAGTACTTTTGAAAAAATGTTAAACAGTTTTCAAAAAATCGATATCTTTAGTATTATTGATCAGATAAATGGGGTTTAATTAAAGTTTAATGTTTTGAATCAGAGTCACTTTTAATTCCTGGAACAGTCCCTTTAAGGTATGAATATGGTATGCATATACTTAATTATACCTTCAGGATATACAAGACCGTAGTTTGAGTCAAGATAAACACCCTCTCGTGGTTTCCAGCTCATTTTAGTCTTTAAAAAAAAATTATAAAATGTTTAAAAAATATGTTTTTTATTTATTGAAGACGTTGATTACATAATTCACAAATAATTGCCTGTGAAGTTGAAAAAAATATTTTTAAAAATCCACAACTTAAAGAGACAATATTTTTAAAAAAAGAAATATTTTAGCTTATAATACCACAAGGAACGTCAGGGTAGTCATGGGTTTAAAAAAAAACAGTCAATTTTGTACAACCGGTCTGCCAGATATAACTAAAACATATATATTAGCGAAAAGCTTTATCATATACTAGCTGAAGTGCCCAGCGTTGCCCGTGGAATTTATTAAAGCCAATTTTAAAGAAAAAAAATCGATTTTAGCCTATGTTACCCCCAGGTTACCCATGGGATTCCTTCAAAAGAATTCAGCCCATTAAGTCCAGCCGTTTGACGAGCTATAGATGACATTTATATATGAGCTAAGAGCTTTATTATGTAGATTGACGACGGCAAGGGATTAAAAACACTTTTAAAACAAAAAATCGTAAGTAAAATTATAAATAAATTTAGAAGTAAATTTAACGTTTATCAAAAAATTTCTAAATATAAAAGAATGAAGATGATTGGGTTTCCTTCGTTTGAAATAAATTTATATAACATAATAATATCAATTAATAGTTTTAATTTTTTAATTTTGTTTAATCTTTAAAATTATAAATTAAAATTTGTATTTCAGAAGTTTGTATTTCAGGATTTTGAATTTCAGGAGTTTTTATTTCAGGAGTTTGTATTTCAGGAGTTTGATTTTCAGGAGTTTGTATTTCAGGAGTTTGTATTTTAGGAGTTTGTATTTCAGGAGTTTGAATTTCAGGAGTTTGCATTTAAAGAGTTTGTATTTTAGGAGTTTATACTTCAGGAGTTTGTATTTCAGGAGTTTGTACTTCAGGAGTTTCTATTTCAGGAGTTAGAATTTCAGGAGTTTGTATTTTAGGAGTATGAATTTCAGGAGTTTGTATTTTAGGAGTTTGTATTTCAGGAGTTTGTATTTTAGGAGTTTGTATTTCAGGAGTTTGTATTTCAGGAGTTTGTATTTCATGAGTTTGAATTTCAGGAGTTTGTACTTCAGGAGTTTGTATTTCAGGAGTTTGTATTTTAGGAGTTTGTATTACAGGAGTTTGTACTTCAGGAGTTTGTATTTTAGGAGTTTGTATTTCAGGAGTTTGAATTTCAAGAGTTTATATTTTAGGAGTTTGTATTGCAGGAGTTTGTACTTCAGGAGTTTGTATTTTAGGAGTTTGTATTTCAGGAGTTTGTATTTCATGAGTTTGTATTTCATGAGTTTGTATTGCAGGAGTTTTTAATTCAAGAGGTTGTTATAGTGCTGTTTTATGAATAGGAAAAGCTGCAATGTAAAATTGAAACTGTGTTGTTTTATACTTACAGAATTTAATTTATACAAAATCTTAAACCATAGTTTAAGAGGATAAAGCAAGATTATCGACATTTTTAGAGTTTCCTTTAACGGAAGCAAGCAGTATAATTTTTCAAAAATTATACAAAATTATTTTAATTAATTCAATTCATAAAAACAATTGCAAACAAAGATTATACACTTATTTTCAATCTGTCATCCTGTTTTTACATCTTCCTTTGTGTAATGGAGGAATTTTCATAACTTCCGGTATTTAAATAAAAAAAACTTAAAAGTGAAAGATATATTTTAACCTTTCAAAATACTTTAAGATATGACTTTGTGCAATGTACACCCAATTTACTCAATGAGATTTACTTTGGTTAAAACTATATTTGATTCATAACTTCAAGCATACATAAAATATCTTAAAGGTCGTCTTCATATTTAGGGAATTCATGGGTCTTACTGTAGAATTCTATGCATAAGACTGCATCTGTAATTTTTTTTTATTGAAAACATGATTAACAAAAAAATATCTAATTGCGAGTCTAGGGATGTCCATCGTTGTTAAAAACGATCAGTAAAACGCTTGTTTTTACTTTTGTTTTTGATTTTTCTGAACTAACTGACATTCGTATTTAGAAAAAAGAATTGTAAAGACTAACGAAGTAGTAGTTTTAAACTTTTGAAAACGAGAAACGAAAGAACAAATACTATAGTTTTAAAGGAAAAACTATCACTTTGTATAGATTTTATTTAACCAAATTGTATCGTTAGAAGCCAGGTTTATGAATGTCGATGTAATTCAAAACGACCGTTTTTCATTTTGAACGAAACGAAATTATCGTTTTACAAAAAGCCTAAAATGCTCATTCCTAATTGTGAATTTGTGACTCAGAAGAAATAAAAGTGTTAACTGATTTTTTTTCTGAAAACAATGAAAATTTTTAATTTGTAAAATATTATATTTTTGGCTTTGACATAGTTTTTTCTTTTTAAGATCTAATGATGATTATCTTTATTCTCCTTTTTAATCATTAAAAGAAAACTACAATCCTTTATTACTTTTCCATTCAATTGATTGATTAAGTGATTAAATAAATAACAAACTTTTTTATTACAATTTTAATTTTATTCTGTTATCCTTTATATAAACACTTGTTGTAAGTGACTCCTCTCCAATTAAAAAAGTATTGCCATGAATCATAATTGTACCAATAAAACTGTTGTATCAGCAACAATGTGGAAGAATATCTTGAATTCTATCAATTTCATCTATGAACTCTGCTACATAAATCTGCGCCGTCACTTTTTTAGAGAAACCGCAATAACAAATTATGAATTTTTAGAGAGAGAAACAAGCATGAATTTCACATTTTTGCTTAAATAAAGGTTTTAACAGTAGGGGTGGGAATCGGGATGTCACTTTACAAATGGAGGGCTACTTTAAATTAAGTCGATAGACCCTTTAAAGGGACTGTTTTAAGTGACTCTCTATTTAAAAGGGGTATATACTCAATTCAAAACGGTACCCTTAGTGATTTTTTTCTTTTCCAGACACAGTTTTTCAGGGTACAATTATAAATCTGAAATATCACTCTGCGTATGAAGGTTCTCTAGAAATTACGTTTAAAGTCCCTTTAAGCTTTGGTTGTGTATACAGTCCCTTAAAGCTTTGGTTGTGGATACAGTCCCTTGAAGCTTTGGTTGTGGATACAGTCCCTTTAAGCTTTGGTGGTGGATACAGTCCCTTTAAGCTTTGGAATTGGATACAGTCCCTTTAAGCTTTGGTTGTGGATACAGTCCCTTTAAGCTTTGGTGGTGGATACAGTCCCTTTAAGCTTTGGAATTGGATACAGTCCCTTTAAGCTTTGGTCCGATCCCTAAGCAAGGAATCTCTTTGCTCAGTGCTTCTCTATATTTCGGATGGGAGATTGCATAAACCAGAGGGTTCAGGCAGGAGGCAGTTTTGGCTGAAATATTGAATGAATTTGGTTAATATTTTGTTCAGTCAATGTCTATTATTTTTGTTTAAAGTTATTCCAAGATATACAATGACTCGCTTGAATGCCCGGCGTTGCATAGGTTTATTATTATTCAAAAGTCCTAGTTAGTCCAACCGTTTTCCCCAGTTTGGTATTACATCATGATTTTAGCTAAAGTGCCCGGCGTTGCCCGTAATATTTGCCTCAACAGGTGAAATTGGGATCTTAAGTTACAGCTTGCTCGCTGTTATATCTGCGTGAGGAGGGGTTTGTGTAACAAGTTAATAACAATTCAGTAAACAATGTTGGTAAAATTCTGGTGAATTTGTCTACAATTTCTCTCAAATTCTGGAGAAAAGTTCTCACAAATTATCTGGAATATTTCTCTTAAACTCTTGCGAAACTAGACACTAAATTAGGTAAACTGTATAATTAAAAATCCATTACATGTAATAACAGGAAGAAAACTTTTATATTTTGTTATGACTTTGTTATTATAATGATATATTCACATGAGCCAAGTCATAATAGTTTATTTTTAAGCTACATCGAATACATCCAAAATGCTGAAATGTCGTCTTCCTACACCACAGTTTATTGGACCATTTTTATTACCATTTCCTCTTTAGACTTACCTAAAAACGATGGTAAGGCTGCCACCATTGGTGTAATCAGATTCATGTTCCCAAAGCATCCGGTCATAACTACAATGGCATAAGGGGACCATATACATATCCATAACATCACGTTAGTAATAGCAACCTAAATAAGAAAACTTATTTAAAAATAATTAATTCCCGTGAAGATGTCTCCATGTTTCAAGTAAATCTAGTTACAATTAAAAACAAATTACATCGCTATAAATAAAATTAGGAACGTCATTTTAAGAAGCTATTAAGAAACCCCGAATTTTCATTTGTATTTTAATCTTTAGGGAAATAAATGGCAAAAAAATGAATGTTCAAAGTAATGAAAGGGATAGCTCTAAATAAATGAGATAAAAATTAACTTACTTGATAAATATATTTAGATTAGATATGGTCACCAGGCCTTTTCAAAAGTTATATTCCAAATTTCAAGTTTAATTCCAATCCCCCCTCCCCTCACACGTGGGGGAAATACTAAAAATTGACCTTCCGACACATTCTTTGAGGAAATTGATTTACATTTGCCTTTTCAATAATAGGTCATTTTTTTAAAGTCAAAATTGGCGAAATTCAAGGGTCTTCTAATAAAAAAATAATAGATTTAGATTAAATAAACGCATAAATAAGTTATTTAATAATGTAAACTGTTCAAATATTGAAAAAATATATTTATTTTTTTAAAAGAATAACATGTCTGATTCACAACAGTACCATTTAAACCTCTTCCTGGTGGACTAAATAATAAGATTTCGTGTTTTTTTATCTTCAAGATTTGCTGAATTCTGTTAATTTCCAATATTCATTATTAAGACAGCAGATATTTTTATACCACAAAGGTGTGCGATGTATATACAGTGAAACCCTTAATAACGAATACATCGGAAGAATTTATCAAATGTCGTCTTGACAATTTTTCAATTAGTTTTATACTATATTACGTAAATTTCAGTATTTGTGAAAATAAATAAATAGACATGAATATGCGGGAACAGTTTTAAAGAGTTCCAAATAATCATTTGATTAAAAAACTAAATATCTGCAACATTCCATTATCAGAAAGTGAAGAATACGACATTTGATGAATTCTTTCGATGTATTCGTTATTAAGGGTTTTACTGTATCTAACTGCAATGTTCCCATTGCATGTTATATAGGCAAGAATACCACAACCTCAAAAACCAAATATTAAAAAAAAAACTCAAAAAGGTTACCCTTAACACAGGTCTCTTATCTGTCTGTCATTACTCCTTTTATTCCTTCCTTCCTTCCTCATCCATAGCATAAAGTGTTTTTTGTTGTTGCAGTTTTATTGGATGTGTGTGGATACAGTCCCTTTAAGCTTTGGTAGTGGATACAGTCCCTTTCAGCTCAGTTTTAAGCTTTGGTCCCTTTAAGCTCAGTTTTAAGCTTTGGTTGTGGATACAACAGATTCTGTATCTCGGGACTTTGCCGCTTCTAAAACAAATTTAAACTAGTTAACAATATTAAATCAGGAGTTTGTTTGATGCAGAATGAATTGTACGAATTGGCAATCTTATAACTTTACCGATTTTAATCCTGCGTACACAATGGGAAACATTTAAATAATCTTTAATAAACAGTCGTATTACTATTTTAAAGTTTTTTTTTAATAAATGGAAAATTTGAAAATTAATTGGAACAATTTTTTTGGTTCTAATTCTATATTGTTTAATTTAAACAAATATTTCCATAGATTAATGACACCGAAAGTGTATTTTCATGTTCCTAAATGTACTTTCAATTACGATCCCATTTAGCATTCGAAATGGATTTATATTGAACCCATTAAAATCACGTTAATAATATGAGAGAACAATTGTGCTGAAAATCCAACCTGCAGCCCCGATCCCTAGGCAAGGAATCTCTTTGCTCAGTGCTTCTCTATATTTCGGATGGGAGATTGCATACACCAGAGGGTTCAGGCAGGAGGCAGTTTTTGCTGAAATATTGAATGAATTTGCATCAAAAGGTGAATAAGTGAAATTGGGATCTTAAGTTACAGCTTGCTCGCTTTTATATCTGCGTGAGGAGGGGTTTGTTAATAACATAGATAAAGATAGATTGCGCATAAGACGATATTTTTCATCTTGAAAGATATAAATGTACAGAGATGTTTTAAAGATATTCCTATTATATAGATTAACTAGGTCGGTTGTGAACATTGGCTGTTCTTAGGTCATTGAGTACTTGTGGTGTACATGAGTTCTGTAGAGAGAAATTTAAGTTAGTTTAGTCCTTCTCATGTCCAACTTCAGTTTTCGTCAACATGATGATATATTGCTCAGTGAAATATTATTGTTCAAAAAGTTCCATTCCCGGAGTTATTTTACGCTCTATTATGAAATCCATTAAAACACCAAAGTACACTTTGACCCCTAGAAGAATATGTGTTCGCGGACTGTACAATTCTGGGTGATTTTGCGTACATAAGCTATCTATGTTTATTTATTTATCTATGGTTAATAACAACTCAGTAAACAATGTTTGTAAAATTCTGGTGAATTTGTCTACAATTTCTCTCAAATTCTGGAGAAAAGTTCTCACAAATTATCTGGAATATTTCTCTTAAACTCTTGCGAAACTAGACACTAAATTAGGTAAACTGTATAATTAAAAATCCATTACATGTAATAACAGGAAGAAAACTTTTATATTTTGTTATGACTTTGTTATTATAATGATATATTCACATGAGCCAAGTCATNCAAATATATTTTTATCTCAGCTGAATCCCCTTGCTGCTCTCCTGATCTAAAAGCAAATATATTTTTATCTCAGCTGAATCCCCTTGCTGCTCTCCTGATCTAAAAGCAAATATATTTTTATCTCAGCTGAATCCCCTTGCTGCTCTCCTGATCTAAAAGCAAATATATTTTGATGAAAATATCGGCCCCAACTTTTGAAAACTTTATTATTTTAAAAAACAAGAAACATTAAACCATTGTTTATAGATGATGAGTTGAGTGTCATATTACAGATGCAATTATTTAAACAAATTAAAGCTTGGGTTGGGATGCATCAAACTCCCAAACTAGACAGAGGGAGAAGGTCAAATTATGCTACATTACTGGTTCAACTTTGGGACTCCTGTTATAGTTTCGATTATGCGCACAAGTATTGAGAAAGCAAAGGAATTTGTTCACAAACTCTGATTATCTGAACCCTATATATTTGCATTTCAATGTCGGAGACCTTAGATATTTCAAACTATGAATTATTTTAGATCAAATAATGATAGTTTGAAATATCAAAGGTTAACATAATCAGGTTGCAAAGATAAAGCGATTTGTAAATCAGAATTTGTGGTTAAAACTCAGTTCCTTTATCCAATTATTTATTAGAGCTTTTTGGTTTAGCTCAATAAAGCTTTAATAAGATCGAAGCATGAATAAAAACGTTCAATATTTCAATTATGCGTGCAATTTGCTTTAGTTTAATGTGATCATCCTGAGGTTGAAATTTTGAGTGATATAGCGCTAATCCACAACGCTCTAAATTCACAATGGCAACTTTAAAATATGAGGGATAATTTCCTTTTATTCACAGTTATTGAGTTCGGTTCAGATTAATTTTCAATAACCCTATAATCTCGATCCCGTAGTCATGTACCTCCAAATCTACACAAAACCAAAAGGTCACCTTTTTATAAGTACAACTTTATAGCCTCATAGCTCCTTTGGTTTTAATTGTACGCTTTTCTTTTCTCAATAGCCCGTCATAAAGAGGAGTTAGGATTGAAAATGATTAATATTAAAAATTTCCTTGTTTGACTATCTTTACCTCAGGGAGTCAACATTCATCTTTTTAGCTTGAGCTTTCAAGGCAGATTCATGCTTAACCACTGCCTTAACAATCTAAACAGCAAAACTAGTAATTACACTTTTTTTTATTAGAAAGATTAATCCAGACCTGAGTGTAGAATGAAATAACCATAATCATTGGTACACAGTAGTTGAATATAAAGGCATACAGCATGAAGCTTCTATGATTCCAATCCTAAAACATCAAGATTATAATTTCAACTCATATTGTAGTTTTTCTATTATTTCTATTATTTCTATTACTTCTATTATTTCTATTTCTAGTAAAAATCATGAACAATGCCTTTAAAGGGAGAGACCGACTTGACATGGCAATTGAGCTGAAAGTGCAGTATTGTAGATCAAATAATTTAGGCTTTTTTTGATGCCAATGAGACAATTTTACGGTTTGCAATTTTTGAACAAGAGCGTAAAGTCGTATTGTAACATTTCACCAGTTGGGTCAGTCAGCAGAAGTAATGTTTTTACTATTCTTAAAAAAGCATTGACAAAACATGTAAGTAGCAAATACTATTCTACAAACTAGTTGCATATATACAAAAAGGTTGAAAACAATAATGACCTGAAATCATTGAAAATAAGTTCTTTAAATTCATTTTTAAAATCTCGCAGGTTTATTCAAATTATTTTTTAAGAAACTTGGGAAAACAATTATAAAAACAGCAAAGGAAAGAATGATAATTTGAAATAATCGATTCTGCGGTTCTAATATATGGATGTCATCGATAATGTGGAAGACGATACCCAGCCTCCTCGATCCAGGAACAAAGGGAGAAAGAAGAGTGAACGAGACAGGGCAAGTGTCTGATTTTTCCCGGTTTTACAAAGCAACCAACTCTCCATTCTTTTTGTATCTTTATGCTTAAATATATACTTGAAAAGTGATTCCTCGTTTTAATAGAGACCGACCTTGCGTCCTCTAGAATAATTTCTTTTAAAAATAAGTTCCTACACAGTCAACTAGTCTATATAATAAATTGTTTACATGTTTTGTCTGGGTTATCTAATAAAAAAAAACTTTTCTCCTATTGACTGATAGTACTGGTGAAATATTACAAACGACTTTACGCTCTTATTTGAAAATTATTCACCGTAAAATTGTTGTCCTAAAGTTGTTTTATTCAATTCTGCACTTTAAGCACAACTACCATGCCCAGTCGGTCTCTCCCATTAACTATAATACCTGAGTAAGATAATCATAGCTGCAGGTTATTAATGTTCCTTCTGCAGCATACCCACCCCAGCCAAAGAACGGTGGAACACACACTGCAGTACTGTACAACCATAAGCACAGGATTATCCCGACAGCCTAGACCCAGTTTTAAATGACAATCTAAACTCTAGATCATTTTAAGTAGCAGGCCATCCTACTTTCTATACATAAATAATTCTGTTCACTGTTAACTGTTAACTCCTCCTTTTGAATTGGATAATTGAATTTGAATAGAGAGATGGCGAGATCACTTAATAGGCACCATAATGCATCACTTTGACCTATTGGATTGGATGATACGGGACAATTACAAAAAGGATGGCGAATGCCAAACTCTAGACAGCTTGAGAAATTTGTACAGTACATATCTACAGTGATAAAGATGGCAGGCGCACATAATAATCTCAGCGCTGACTTTTCCGTATTGCTGTATGCTTGTTGCTCGCTGTTTTAGTGTGATATATGTACTGTATGTTTATTATATATTTATGAATATACCTACCTTGGTGGGAGTAATCTTTACTCCACTAAATCCCTTGCAAATAACGTTGTATCTATCGTATCCAATGACCACCATGGAAAGGATGGAGATAGTTCCAAAAACTCCGCCAGTCAAAGCATACACTTTGCATCCTGCATTAACAAAATCATTTGCCAATCAGTACAGAGTACACTGGTAATCAGAAAACGGAGGAAAATTGGTAATTTTTTATTCTTAATTTTAAAATTTAAAAGAGTGAAAAAAGACAAAAATTCTATATTCTGGATATCACTCAGTTATTATCATTTTACTCATCATAATTATTTTTGTTGTTGATATTATTATTATTATTGTTATAAATTTATAGTTATAATTGCTAGTTATAATTGTTACAATTAATTATTATATTTAAAACTGTTACAATTGTTTTGATTAATTATTATAGTTATAATTGTTATATTTGTTATAATTAAATATTATACAGTGAAACCCTTAATAACGAATACATAGAAAGAATTCATCAAATGTCGTATTCTTCACTTTCTGATAATGGAATGTTGCAGATATTTAGTTTTTTAATTAAATGATTACATGGAACTCTTTAAAACTGTTCCCGCATATTCATGGCTATTTATTTATTTTCGCAAATACTGAAATTTACGTAATATAGTATAAAACTCGTTGAAAAATTGTCAAGACGACATTTGATAAATTCTTCCGATGTATTCGTTATTACGGGTTTCACTGTAGTTAAATGACTGTTATAATTTTTATGATTGATTATTATAGTTATGTCTGTTATAATCTTTATAATTGATTATATTCATATAATTCGGGTTCTTTTTTCATAAAAAATAGAAAGCTTACCTATTTCTCCAAACATCCAGTATCGTTGAACAAAAGCATTAAATGTTACAGGTGGACCCTTTCATCGACAAATCATCAAATAAACAACATAATGCAAACTTTTTGCCAGCATCATGCCAACTTTGTGTACAAATTGTGCCAAATGTTGCCAACATAATGAAACTTTGTGCCCGTATTATGCCAACTTTGTACCAAATTTGTGCCAACATAATGATAACTTTGTGCCAACTATGTGCCAACATGGTGCCAACATGGTGCCAACATGGTGCCAACATGGTGCCAACATGGTGCCAACATGGTGCCAACATGGTGCCAACATGGTGCCAACATGGTGCCAACATGGTGCCAACATGGTGCCAACATTGTGCCAAGATGGTACCAACATGGTTCCAACATGGTGCCAATATGGTGCCAACATGGTGCCAACATGGTGCCAACATGGTGCAAACAAGTTGCCAACATTTTACCAAAATCATGACAATTAGATGAGAATAATATGCAATGTTGTGCCAACAAATCTGATGGCAACGTTGCTTTTATTTAAAGATTATGCTGTCACACTTTGTCATGCAATATTAGAAGCTTTGCCCATAGATAAAGATAGATTGCGCATAAGACGACATTTTTCATCTTGAAAGATATAAATGTGCAGAGATGTTTTAAAGATATTCCTATTATATAGATTAACTAGTTCGGTTTTTTACATTGGCTGTTCTTATGTCATTGAGTACTTGTGGTGTACATGAGTTCTGTAGAGAGAAATTTAAGTTAGTTTAGTCCTTCTCATGTCCTTCTTCAGTTCTCGTCAATATGATATATTGCTCAGTGAAATAAAATTCACTCCTGAGTGGTTTAATAATTATGAAATCCATTAAAACACCAAACCACCCCGATTATCATTGAAGTACACTTTGACCCCTAGAAGTATGAGTTCGTGGACTGTACAATTCTTGGTGATTTTGCGTACATAAGCTATCTATGTTTATTTATTTATCTATGGCTTTGCCTCAGTCCAGGTTGGTCTATTTCTGTCTGATATATAGAGAAAAGGTAAAACTTCCTTATCTAAAAAAGATCTGTTACCGAACTAAAAATTTCAAAATTAAAATTTCAGTAATAATAATTATAAAATAAACTATTTTATTGGAATTCAAGACCAACGTCTTTAATTAGATGGTTGTGATTAGTAAATGAGTTAAAATTACGTTGAAACTTACTTAGAAATGATAAAACAGAAGGGTTCTCCAACTATGAGAATGAGAAATTTCATAAAGGTGGTTTTTTTAAAAACAGACACTTTCTTATTATTAACAATTTGTTTCAATCTAAAATGAAATCTAATTAGCCTTTAAAAGTCCAAAACGATAATTTCTTCACTTGTTTTTAAAACAATACCCGTCCTATCAGACCTTATGTAAGGACGTATTATATTGATGCTTTCCTGAGTCGTCATCATGCATAGATCTGATACTGCCAGATTTACGATAAACATGTTTGTAGGAGTTCTCAAGCTTTTGGTCTAAACATCAATAAAACAATTAAATACTTAGATAAAACTTTGCAAACTTCTCCCTTTCTACTTAATTTGCTATGTGTTTAAAGCACATGTTAGGCCTTTAGGATCTAATTTTTGACCAAAAATAGTTTTGGATTTCGTAGATTTTCCTGCTGTCATTGGAGGATTTCCCAAAGAAATCAATCTACTACAATTCATTGAAATGATTTATGATGTTATCTAAAATGAAAAATTACAGAAAAGAGTTACCTTCATAAAAATGTAGATCACACAACCATTGCCAAACAGACAAATAGTCCACAAGACTATATAGGCCAATCCGACAACATGATTTTGAAAACTAATTATGCTCATGTATACTTCAGGAAAACATAAAGAAATTATCAGGATTAAACACTTTAAAACATAGTGCCAAGGCACTAGAAATTACGATTACAGTCCCTTTAATCAGAATTTATTATTTTGTAATATTGATTCAAAGGAATTGAGTCTTTGTCACAAACTCTGATTTTCTAATTCCTATATCTTTGCAACCCAATGTCGTACAGCTTAGATATTTACAAGGTAAGGTAAGGACATGAAAAAAAAGTTTAAGTCAGAATAACGTAAACTAGATTCTTTAATTCACAATGAACTCAGTTTCGGTGGCTGTACGAATGTAAAGTGGTTGTTTGTCAACAAAACTGGACTTGAACTGAAATATAAAATTGAACCCAGTATTTAAAGATAGGGAATACATGGAAAAATAAACATACCAAAAAGGAAAAGTATATTAAATAGAGCTCCCCCCCCCCCTCAAACTGTCCTCTTTGCCTGGCCTGTGTTCTCATGTCGAAACTGTAGATATTGTTTCGACAGTAGCCTGATTGAAATGTTTGTAAACAGACTGCCAAACCAGCTTTTAGCCACCGAATTCTTTTTTGAACAGTAGATAAATCTTATGGCCCACTCTTGAATATTTCAAACTATGATTTTTGTTAGATTAAATTATCTAAGTTTTATACTATCAGGTTGTAAAGATATAGGATTAGAAAATGTTAGTTTGTGGCAAAAACTCGACTCCTCTACTTACACATTTTTCCTTCTACAAACTTTAATTGATTGGAAAACACCAAATAAAAAAAGTTTTAAATGGCTTTTAGCAATTTACTCTTTATTTGAAAGTGTTTTCGAGATCTACCGAAATTCAGAGGCAAAGGTGCTCGTTAGATTGAGGACATTTTTGTCAAAATTATATAGAGAAATATATATAGAAATATATATAAAAATATATATAGAAATATATATAGAAATAAACAATAAATTTCGTTTTCATAGTGATTTACAAACTCGTCTTGGTAGGTTGCTCCCCATGCGTTAAGTACAGGGTGTCCCACGAAATATGACAGTTAATAAACAGTTTTAAATGTCTTCTTCTATATGCTGTACTAGATATTAAGGTTTTTTTTGCAGTTTATTTCGTTAAACAATTATTTAACTCAAAAATATTTTACTTAATTAATTTTATAAGAACAGGACTGCCATATAATATTTTACATTATACTTTTTTTAGTCTCATACAACTTAACAAATTTTAGAAGAAGACATTTTAAACTATTCACCAATTGTCATGTTTATTGAGACACCCTGTATTTTTTGGGCTTCTGTCTCAGGGTTATTGTGAAAGAACAAACACTAAATCTTGAAAGAGAATAGATTTGTACACTCAGTACAGCTGTATTCTTACATCACAAGTGTCAACTTCGTTTTTGTGTCCGACAAAAATATTAATAAAAATGATAATTTTAGAGTAAAGAGCTTATCTTACAGTGAAAAAGGTACAGTCTTACGTCTTATTTATTTTCTGTTTTACACTTTTTTATTTAATCTTGAAAAACATGTCAAATAATTTGAGAAAATTTCGTTTCCTTTGTTATATTTGACACTTGTGACGTCGTGTATAATTAATCAATTTCTCTATTGCCACCTATTGTACTTGATAATCTATTTGCTTGAAAGTATCTAGTGATCTATCTGTTAAATTGTTATTATTATAGTATGTCCAAAGCAAACAGCTCAGATGTCAGAACTTTTGAAATGTAAATCTGAGGATCAAACATTGATTTTTATCTTGTATACCAAGATCAAGTGTTCAATATTAACAAAACTCTACACAAAACTCGTTCAACCTTCGATCTCTTTGGTAATTAACTTTCATTCATAAAAATTAAAAGAAATAATTTTGTTTAACCTTCAGGGTAGACAAGGCCGTAGTTAGTGTCAAGGTAAACTCCTTCTTGGGGCTTCCAGCTCATTTTTAATCCGACCTATGCAATTAAAACGACTTTAATCTGACCTACGCAATGAAAACTACTTTAATCCGACCTATACATTGAAACCCCATTTTAATCCGACATACACATTAATATACAATTTTAATCAGATTTACGCATTAAATTACAATTTTGATCAGATTTATGCATTAAAATACAATTTCAATCAGATTTAAGCATTAAATTACAATTTTAATCAGAGTTGCGCAATTTTGATCAGATAAACATTAAAACGACTTTGTCAATCCAATAGGGTGTGCATTTGTTCGTTGCCTATACAAGGTTTTCCTGAGTTCCACAATAAAAATTTGAGGCAAAATGGTTTTGTTATTAAATAAGTTCTTGGTCTTGGGATTTAATAAGTTCTGATTTGACATCCAAACAGACAAACAAAACTAAATTACTACTTTATATATTAAGATTGTATCAATTATGCTTAACAAAATAATAATTGCTTTGTGTCCCAGCTTGAATTTCAAAATCAATACTTAATAAGGGATGACATTTTTGCAATTTTTTGTTATAAATTAGTGGCTGGATTTCAAAGATCATTTTTTAAGGCAACTTCTAAAATAAAAAATAGAGCTGCCAATGGAATCATGTGATGCTAGTTGGCCTGATCAGTTTAGCCGTTTAAAGGTTTTAATTATATAAGTAATCCTATGAACTGGGCTGATAACTTTAGAATGAGATATCCTTAATCCCGATTACTTTATCCAATGGACACACAAATGGCGCGCAAAATTTCAAATTTACGCGACTCTGATTGGTTGAATTTTATACACTTTTCAAGATACAGATACAAGATTAGGTTAGTCTCGATATTAAGAAAATGAGAGGACCAAGCATTAATCTCAATATCCACCATTCTAAAGTTTTCAGCTCTGGGCAAATGTATGTAAATATATTATATAGATTGGAAAATCTCCGTACTTGTGAATGTAGTACTTGAAACTGCGGTGTAAGTACTTGATTTCAGATGTTTTATACGGTCGGATTATCTGATTTCTTCAACAGATTTTGGGATTATAGATTTTTTTGTGTTTCTCGATCCAATGATATCTTATCAAAGAGAATAGAATATATATTAGAGCGGAATTTAGACAATCCCTCGGTATGAATTTTGTCAGTCCCTTTCAGCCTGAAAGGGAGTTCAAAGTCTACAAATCATGTAAATGTTCACAAATTATATGCAGTAGAGTACATTAATACAGTATGTTCCCTAGACTATCCATTTCAATTTCAAATTTTTTAAAGCTGTTAAATAAACTTTATAAAATGAATTTGATTTATAGTTATAACGGAAAATCATCGTTTGTAAAGTGAAAGGCATAGAGTCTATGTGAAATGAAATTATGAAGCCAGCCTACTTCATAATTTGGTTTTTTTTAAAATATGAATTTTAGATTTTCTATAAAATGATGAACCAGGGCCCAAAAGGTTATGCAGCGCAAATTTGTGAAGTACAGCTCTGCAGTATGGAAACAGTACTGTAACAGTGGGCGAGTTTTGTTGATCTTTTACGATCAGCAATTCAAGGATTTTTTGGATCGCTGAGATCATAGCTACCAAGGGGAATCATGCCCCCTGAGAA
Source organism: Eurytemora carolleeae (assembly GCF_000591075.1). Classification (NCBI taxonomy): domain Eukaryota; kingdom Metazoa; phylum Arthropoda; class Copepoda; order Calanoida; family Temoridae; genus Eurytemora; species Eurytemora carolleeae. The sequence goes on along the minus strand of NW_019396580.1, from coordinate 8,948 downwards.
ACTCAGTGCATTGCTTTATTGATTTTTATTCATATACAATAGTACAACAAAATGGCCGTTTTACAATTTTTTCTAGTAAACTCCACTCTAATATATATTCTATTCTCTTTGTTCTTATTCTATATTTTCATAAATCCGATTTTTTTATATCTATTTATATAAAGTTAAAATGTCTGTTTGTTTGTCTGTATGTGTATAATCATAACTTATGAACCCTGGATCGATTTGTCTCAACTTTTGATTGGGAAACTCGGGAGAACCACTGGAATGTTCTTAGCTTGATTTTGAGATTCTACATAAATTGAGTGGGTTGTCTTTTAAAACGAAAATTTAGTTTCTCGGTAAAATCTACCAAGTGTGGGTAAACGGCGTGATTACTACGAGAAACCTTGACAGCACCGGGTTCCAATGCTAGTTTATAAATGGGGTGATGAGTCAGATGCCCCATTAATACGAACCATTTTTATTTCAATCACATTTGCTTCTAGAATTCATAATATACAATTTCAAATTAATTGAATAAAGAAAATTGATAATTTCACATTTCATCATAAATCATGATAAAAGAAAAACTATTCTTATTTGATGACTGCTCCGAAAGAAGACCTCCCTTAAACAAAGTTGATTTAAGTTCTTTTTTTTGTAAAAAGGATTTACATAGATATGTTTGCGATATAGTATATTATAGGATATGTATGGCTTACTTCCCAATTTTTGTGATATTGTATTTGCTAGGGAATGCAATAAAAATTCAATATCTGTGAGATTATCCCACTGTACTACTGTTCTACTACCACTATGAAGGAAACTATGAAGCACTTTTTCGATGAAAACGAAAAAATCCATCTGTCACCAATTATTAAAAAAAAATTATACGTCTGTGTTTTTTTTAAATGAGATTTTCTCCATTCAGAGATTTTTTCTCCCAACTCCCATTCAGACTTTTTTGTCACGCAGGGCAGTATTTTGCAAATATCAGGGCAGTATTTTGCAAATATCAAGGCAGTATTTTGCAAATATCAGGGCAGTATTTTGCAAATATCTGGGCAGTATTTTGCAAATATCAAGGCAGTATTTTGCAAATATCAGGCCAGTATTTTGCAAATATCAAGGCAGTATTTTGCAAATATCAGGGCAGTATTTTGCTAATATCAAGGCAGTATTTTGCAAATATCAGGCCAGTATTTTGCAAATATCAAGGCAGTATTTTGCAAATATTAAGACAGCATTTTGCAAATATCTGGGCAGTATTTTGCAAATATTAAGGCAGTATTTTGCAAATATCAGGGCAGTATTTTGCAAATATCAGGGCAGTATTTTGCAAATATCAAGGCAGTATTTTGCAAATATTAGGGCAGTATTTTGCAAATATCAAGGCAGTATTTTGCAAATAACTCCTAATAAACATAAGTTAAAAGCAGGCACGTTGCAGTCTGTTAAAGCCTAGGGTGTAAAAAGAAGTAAATGTGGCTGGGTCGGCTGGGTGAGGTAAAAACAAAGCCCAAGCTGTTGCGACGGTTTAAAGCCAAGGCTCCCAATAAATTTTATGAATATGTTTCATAATAATCCAGAGTTCAGTGACAAATATTCTATTTTCTCTGTCTTGTGATGCAGGGTGACCCACAAAAAATACAGTTGAAAGGAGGCTTATAGGTCGTCTTTGTCCGGCAATTTTCAAAGCACAAAAAAGGCTGACCACATTTTAAAAATGCTTGGAATTGCGACTTATGGTAATTATTAATTCAAGAATTTAACTTCTAATATTGCCGAAACTACTGCTAAAGCCAAAGACGATTTTAAAGTCGTCTTTTAACTTTTTAGTAATTTAACCCTAACGTAAATTTTAAAGTTTCATAATCAATCCTTTCCTTTAATATTTCGGCACCTAGTTTCTAGTCCTCTTATGGTAATTTAATGCCTGCTTTAAATATATTCAAATAGTATTCACAAGCAACTAAAGAAGTTTAAATGCAACATTAATAATTCTTTAAATTATTCTATTGAGTTTTTATTTGATGTTGGCAAGGTTTCAACAGTCATTAAACAAGGAGTTAAAGCCGTAGATAAATGCAAACTTAAAGGAGCTAAAGACCAAGTTTCAAGTATTGCTTGGTATGATAGATTATGAAGACATATTTTTTCACTCGTATTTTCCAAACTAAGAAACTAGCGGATTTCTCCTACAAAAACAATGCAGGATTTTGTCATAAATAAACACTGTTCACTCTAGTAAAAACGACTATTGATTTTAAAACATGTCCCTTTAAAAATGGAGAGTCATTTAAATTACAACACTCTCTTTAATTATGAATTTATTTGTTTCCACAATTTGTTTTGAAAGGTTTCACCAAAACTCTGAATTAATTATTAGATTTATCTTTAAAATAGATTTATCTACTCTACTCCTTTTCTCCTTTTCTCCTCTTCTTCTCTTCTCCTCTTTTCATCTACTATGCATGACAATAATAAAATTTT